>NC_081776.1:8707878-8845378 GCF_963082965.1 Carassius carassius | reverse complement strand
TGCGGTAACCACATGTGATGACCCTGGGCTGGACTAGGCTTCGTCCACGGTGAAAGCTGATCTGGTGATTCACAGTGCAAAGTTGATGTTTTTAATCAGCGACCAGCATATATTGTTGTATATTATATTGCATCATAAACCATAACAAAAAATAAAATAAATAAAATATAAATGTACGTATATATATATATATACATACACACACACACACACACACACACACACACAGAGCCGGACAGTAACGGAGTACATTTACTTGAGTACAGTACTTAAGTACAATTTTGAGGGATCTGTACTTTACTCGAGTATCATTTTTGGGGAGTACTCATGACTTTACTCAAGTACATTTGAGATACAAATATTGTACTCTTTACTCTGCTACATTTCTATCCGTATCCGTTACTTCTTTGGCCCCGTCCACAAGGAGACGGAGCTTACCCCAATCCGATCTTTCTTTCCCTCGTCTAAAGAAATATCCGCATCCACACGAAACCACAAAATGATGTAGTATACATGCCAGACCAGCATGTGGCGCTGTAATTCTGCCACAGAGATACACTTAAAAAGGAGAAGAAGACATGGGCTTGCTCATAGAGACAGAAGAAGGCAGCCAGGATTCGGTCTCGGTTTTTGGGCGTGGGACGCGCCGGTTGGAGAGGACGGAAGTTTTTGGACGAAGCGAAGGCAGATTGCAACCGAACTGTATTGTGAGTGTAACGATGGGAGATAGCTCGGATGGTAGCGATAATTATGGAAGGGTTTCAGATATGGAGATTAGCCAAACAAAAAAGGCAAGGAAAAAATCTTGGTCTGAAGCGAGTAGTGGAGGGGAGGGTAGACAAGTTAACAAAAAGATTAAAGCTAAATCTAAGGGGAACAGTAGACCTGACTTAGATGATAAGCAGGAAGAGTGGAAAGTTATTATCACGCTCAGTAATGATAAAGGTCATTTTCACCCAGTTCAAGTGACCAAAGCAATTGAGAAGGATATGGGGAAAATTAAATACGCTAAACTACTGAATAACAGAAGAATTCTAATTTCAGCAATAAATAAGAAGCAGCAGGAAATGATTTTGAAAATGAGTAATCTTGGTGGTGGAAAGATTAAAGTGCATGTACCAGGAATGGCAGCAAAGCTAAAAGGAGTGATCTCAACTGTTCCACTGGAAATGTCTGTGGACGAGGTAAAGAGTGAGATTAAAGGTGGGAAAGTATTAGAGGTGAAAAGGCTCCAAAGCAATAAAAGTGGTATTAAATCAGACAGTCTATCTGTATTGCTTGTATTTGAAAAATCCTTACCTTATGAAGTTCAAATAGGCTGGATCAATTACAAAGTTAGGGAGTATATCCCTCAACCATTGAGATGCTTTAAGTGCCAGAGAATGGGTCATACAGTACAACAATGTAAATGGAGATAAAGATGTGCGAAATGTGGAGGAGACCATGAATATGGAAAATGTAATAAGGATACCAAGCTAAAATGCTGCAACTGTGGAGGTGAGCATAGTGCTGCATATGCTGGATGTGTGGTCCAGAAACAAGCTAAAGAAGTACAAAGGTACAAGGTTGTGAATAAGATGTCATATGCAGAGGCTATTAAAAACATAGGCAACTATGAAACAAAGAAAAAGTCAAATAGAGAGTCATGAAAACCTCAATGAAAATGTAATATATGGAGCAGCAGGCCTACCTCAGAGGTTAAACATAAAGAGATGTCAGCCAGGAAAAGTAGGCCCAATACCCATTGCCATACAGCAACCATGTAAACATAAGTGTATAGTGGAGGAGAACACCTTGATGGTAGAAAAAAAAGAGCTTTGTAGCTTTTATATGTAAAGTTGTGAATGTTGCCACACGACAAGAAAGGAAAAGTGACAGGATCAAGACAGTGGTAGAAGCTGCAGAGGAATTCTTGGGTATCAAAGATTTAAAAGCAGAAGATATACATGGCATGCTAAGCACTAATAATGATGGAGGGTCTCAGAGTATTACTTAAATTTATTATGGTATTCCATCTGTTACAATGGAATGCTAGGAGTCTGACTGCAAATGGACAAGAATTTAAGAAGTTTATAGTAGAGTCTGAAGTCAAACCTGATACTATTTGCATTCAAGAGACCTGGCTAAGGCCTCACCTTGATTTTATTATACCTGGTTATGAGTCTGTTAGGTTTGATAGAGGTGGGAATCAGGGTGGAGGATGTGCAACATTTGTAAGGAATGGGATACCATTTAGAAGAATAGAAACTACAACAGAAATAGAATGTGTAATTACTGAAATTTATAAATCAGATGAACACTTAGTAGTAATAAACTTATATAACCCTTGTAAATCATTAAACCTAGAAACATTAGAGGGAATAATAAGTAGACAAGAGAACCGGAAAGAAATATGGTGTGGAGACTTCAATGCACATAATAGTCTTTGGGGAAGTAAGCATACAGATAATAATGGAGAAGCAGTGGAGGAAATGATGGATGTTAGGCAATTAGTTTGTTTAAATAATGGGAATGGTACAAGAATTGATATACGTTCTAACACACTGTCTTGTATTGATCTCACTCTGGTCTCTAATAAAATGTCACACTCTTGTGAGTGGAAGGTGATAGAAAGTACAAGTATTGGAAGTGACCATTTTCCAATATTTTGCTCTATAAATATTGAAATAGATCTCCAAGAAAGGCCTAATCATAAGAAATGGGAGTTTGAAAAAGCTGATTGGGAAAAATTTAAAAAAATATGTTGTATTTCAGCAGAGACAGTCTCAATGCAGGGTGATATTGAGGAATGTGCATCTGAGGTTACACATTTAATAATGAATGCAGCATTAAAAAGCATACCATTTAAGTCAGTTGGGGGGACTAGGAAAATGGTCCCATGGTGGAATGATACATGTACAAAAGCTATTAAAGAACGAAATCGGGCAATGGGAATGTTAAGAGGTAATTTGAACCAAGATAACTTAATTGATTATCAGAGGAAAAAGGCTCAGGCACGAAGATTAATTAAGAATAGTAAACAAAATGCATGGAAGAACTATTGTTCTACTATAGGGAGGGAAGTTAAAATAGGAGAAGTGTGGTCAATGATGAAGAAAATGAGTGGGGAAAAAGTGTATACTAAAATACCTGTATTAGAGGATGATGGAATACTGGCAATAACAGATAAAGAAAAGGCAAATGCATTGGGAAAGAAGTTTGCCAGTATTCATAGTGGGGATCATTTGGATGATATACATAGATTACATAAAGAGAAGGTTCTTAAAGAAAATAGAGATGTGTTTATTAAAAAAGATTGTGAGGAATGTACTATGGATGCAGAAATAAACTTGAATGAACTAGTGATAGTATTAAATGATATTAAGAATACTGCTACAGGAGAAGATCAACTAAGTTACATCATGTTCCAGAAAATACCTGGGAAAGTATTGCAGATAATATTACAGTTATTTAATAAGATATGGGAAGACGGTAAAATACCAAAAAGCTGGAAAAGAGCATTAATATTGCCATTTAATAAACCTGGGAAAGACCTGAATAATGCTGGTAATTATAGACCTATTGCCCTTACGTCACATCTCTGCAAGTGGATGGAGAAGATACTAGTCAGAAGACTTAACTGGACCCTCGAATATAGAGGATTATTCGCACCATATCAAAGTGGATTCAGGAAAGGGCGTTCCACAATGGATGCGGTGGTGAAAGTAAGCAATGAAATAGAAAAAACTTTTAAAATGAAAGAAATAATGAGTATTGTGTTCTTTGATATTGAAAAAGCTTATGATTCCATGTGGAGGGAAGAGCTGTTAATTAAAATGAACCAAATGGGAATTAGAGGTAGGTTTTATAATTGTGTCTTAGACTTTCTGTCAGAAAGAAGATTTAGAGTTAGAGTGGGATCAGGAATTTCTGAGGAATTTGAAATTGGTAATGGAATTCCACAAGGTAGTGTTATTAGTCCAGTTTTATTTAATGTTATGATCAATGATATTTTTATGAATCTGGACAGAAGGATTGGATCAGCTTTGTATGCAGATGATGGGGCCATCTGGGCAAGAGGACGAGATCCTATAAGGGTAAGAAATAAAATCAAGGAAGCCATAGGAAAGGTAGAACAATGGTCGTATAGCTGGGGCTTTAAGCTTTCTCCAAGTAAGTCTTGCCATATGATATTTACAAGGAAGAAAGGGACAGAAAAACAGAACCTACAGTTATATGGACATAATATGGAAACAGTAGATCATTTTAAATATCTTGGTATGTGGTTAGACCAAAAGGGAACATGGAAAATACACATTGAAAAGGTGGAATCAAAATGCAAGAAAGTCATCAATTTAATGAGAGCAGTAGTGGGGAAAGACTGGGGAGCAAATAAACAATCACTAATATATATTTACAGGGCTTTAATGAGGTCAACAATCGATTATGGATGTTATGTATATGGAGCAGCAGCTAAAACACATTTACTGAAGCTAGATAGAATTAGTAACAAAGCATTGAGGATATGTGCAGGTGTAATGAGATCAACACCAATTAAAGCAATACAGGTTGAGTTAGGAGAAGTGCCGTCAGATCTGAGAAGAGATAAGCTCATGCTTACATATTGGAGTCGCTTAAGTGGATGTGGACATGAAAATCATGCAAAAAGTGTTATTCAAGAATGTTGGGAGTATAGGTCTTTTAAAGGTAATGGCTTTGGATGGGTAACAAAGACAAAATCAGAGGAATATAGAGTGAAAAATATATGGTTTAATTCACCTATACCTATTAGTAATATACCTATATGGTTATTTACCAAAACTGAGATAGACTTAAACATTTTGGAACTAAAAAATGAATGGGAAGAGAGTGAGAAAGGACACCTGGCAAGTCAATATATAAGGAACAAATATTATAGTTACTTAGAAATTTATACAGATGGATCTAAGGATGAGAAGGACAATGTAGGAATAGGAATATATATACCAACAATGAACATAAGTATTGGAAAAAGATTACCTGATCAGGCTTCAGTGTATACGGCAGAGATGATGGCGATTATTGTAGGACTACAGTGGGTTGAGGAAGTAAAACCAGACAGAGTGGTGTGTTGTTTTGATTCTGTAGCAGCTTTATATAGTATTCAAAATATGAAATCTAGTAGAGAAGATCTAATGCTAGAAATCCAACAAAGTTTATTTAGATTACAGAGACTACAGATAGATGTGAGATTATGTTGGGTACCTGCTCATATAGGAATAAAAGGGAATGAGGGAGCAGATAAAATCGCAAAAAAATCAACCAGGACAAATGATAAAATAAATATACCCCTTGGAAAAGGAGAGGCTAAGGCAATAATCAAAAAAGAAATTATGAAAAAATGGCAGGACAGGTGGGATGTGGATAAAAGTGGAAGGAAATATTACAGATTGCAAAAATCTATTAATGCACAGGGGGTGAATAGAAGTAACAGAAGAGAGGAGAGTGTTTTAACCAGGCTAAGGTTTGATCACACAGGATTAAATAAAACATTGGTTTTAATGGGTAAAAGCCAATCTGATGAATGTATAGAATGTAGGTCCAAGGAAGATGGTGAACACGTATTATTGCATTGTAAGAAATATAGGGATGAGAGGATGAGACTAAATCAAAAGATAAGTCGGGTAGGAAGAAAGTGGAATATTGAAGGTTTGTTAGGCACAACAGGAGATGGGGTAAAGGATGCACAGAAAGCAGTTGTACAATATTTGAAAAATATAGGAATATATAATAGGATTTAGGTAGTATTTTTTTTTTTTTTTTTTTTTTTTGATTGATGATATAGTCATGATAATATCTTCTCATGTTACATACTCCTATACAGTAGGTGGCGGTATGCACCTTTATAGTCATGGTTGCAATCTGCCATAAAACGAAAAGAAGAAGAAGAAGGGCTTGCTCATAAACCTTGCTCGTGGTTCACAAACGAACATGGAACAATACATTTATTAATCCGTGTTAATGTTAGTTAATAAAAAATACAATCGTTCAGTGTTTGTTCATGTTTTTGTTGCTGTTACGTGACGTAGTGGTGTTTGACTAGGGGCGATACGTGGGCTGATGACGTCATATTTTCAGGGATTCGCCGTCCAGACGAAAATGCAAAGGTGGCGTTTTCAAATGTATCCACTCTGGGACCCGGTTTCAAAAAAACATCGGTTTCACTCTTCCAAAATGCCAGATCGGTGTGGACGAAAACACCTATCCGCTAAAAAAATTTGTGCGACGATAAAAAAGGAAAAAAGAAAAATCTCGGAAACCCTCTCAAACGTGATTGGATTTTGCAGGCGCCTGATTGTGAAAGCATATCAGCAATCACCTTCAGCTTTCCGCCAAAGACTTCATGACATTTGATTGAATTGAAGTACAGTACACAGAGTTGTACACACAGTAGTATGGAGTTGTCACACATAGATTGTGTGTGTGAGAATGGTGTTATTCAGCTGAAAGTATTTCTCCTGCCTTTGCCTGTATGTCAATGTGAGAGTAAGGTGCTTAATACTGTCACTCAAATGACCTGAATTTAATTTTACCTTCTTTGTACGCTGACCTAAACACAGCTGATTAGCTGATTTTCTTTAATCATTATTATTTCCTCTTCTATACTGTGTGTATAACAAGGTCAGGTTCAGAGGTGTCAGGACATTGCTATATTGCCTTTGCTGATTTAGGTTTATTGATTTGAAAAAAAAAACAGAGAAACTCACATGTACACAATTGTTAGCTGAATTTTCTTTTCTGATATTACACATTAATGTAAGCTGATCATTTTCTTCGATGTTCTTGAGTATGCAGTGTGTTTAAAACAGTCAGTTTCAAATGTGGGTGCAAAAAATCCATTTAAACTCTAGCAGAGGTTTGTGCTATTGCCTTGTGGGCAAGTGAGAAATGTTAAATAAAGCAACATGGTAAAAAGATGAAAATGACTTGATTTTACTTTCAATTCCTTTTACATTCTCCAAGGTATTAACATTACAATTTTTCTTAACTCCATGTAGGACGTTTCTGTGCATAAATGTAAGCACTCTGGCAGTAGTAATGCAATATTTAAAAAATGTACTCTTGATACTCAAGTACTTTTAAAAACAAGTACTTCAGTACTTTTTTTTTTTTTTTTTCAAGAATTTAACCATTCGGATATTTTTTTAAAGTTTCCTTTTAATATGTTTTTTTTAAGTATCACAGAACCAATAAACAGAACTTTTGTTAGAATATTAATAGAGCTTTTAAAAACAACAGATTTTTGAAGTTTGTATTTGACGTCAGCAAATTATACAACTTAATTATACGGACCTTTTATGGCTATCTAGTTTGACGAAATGAATTCTATCAAAAGCGTTTGACGGTCCTTCCTTATTGTGCTCGTCAAAGGCGTCGACTTCTGCAAACATCTTCCTGACACACAATTTTTAACAACATGGTTTATGATGCAATATTCTTCCCGTCGGCTGCAGCTTTCAAACTTGTATGAACATGCTGATTATGAAAAATTTCCTAGGTCTCCTAGCAGCGTTAAATGGAAAGAACCACATAATAAAGGCGTTATTTTTGTCGCACACTAATTACTAATATTCACCAGTACGGGAAGTTCACAGGAAGTAGCTACTCTGTCCACTTCAGACCGCTTCACCAGTCCTTTGTCCTTATTGCAGTAATTATTGGCAGCTTTATTTCTGTCAGACAGTATGCGGTGCAAATTTCCGATGCAATCACAACAGTCAGCGAATATGAATGAAGCATGCACGGTTAGAGATCCGCTTGACCTGATAAACTCAGGTACAGAGGTTGGGGGATTACGCCAAAGGTGAAGAGACGATACCACAGTGACGTAGTGGTAATAACGGGGACAAAGCAGGAGAATATAAAAGCTCCAGTCACAACATGCACTCCAAATCTCGTCTGCGGGGAACAACAGCCTACATAAGAGGAAACATCACTCAATCCAAAGGTCTGCCTGCAGTATGAAGTTCCTAACTCTTCTAGCTTTGATGTGCTGCTGCTTCCTTCTGCGCGGCCAGGCGATGCACCTCATGCGCCCGCGCCCCACACCTCTAGACAGTTCCTCCACCTGGAACGACCTCTATATGATGACCAGACATGTATGTTTCAATGCTTCAGCTACAGTGTATACTCTATATTATTATTCTATATTTATTATGATTATATATATATATATATATATATATATATATATATATATATATATATATATATATATATATATATATATATATTATATATTATATATTATATATATTTTTTTTTTTTAAATTCAGGGTTTAACATGTATGTGTATTAACCCCCACAGGCACAGATGGAAGACACAGACCACGAAACACGACTGCTTCCAGTGATCTCTGAGTTTATGCTAAAAGTATGTGATTTAAATCATAACCAAAAATACAAACCTGTCACTGGGGTGGTACAAAAGCTACAATGTACATCTTTGCAACTTTTTTACCACTAAATGGTACATATTGACAATATGACAAGTTTGTGCCTAAATATATATATATATATGTATGTATATGTATGTAGTATATATGGCACTTATTCACTAGATAGTGATTATATTCATATTTGTTCCATCCTTTCTGAGTCACTTTTGGAGTATAGAGTACCAATTCAATAATCATTACTACTTAACATACAAATGATTTTGCTACTATAGACATAATTTATCCTCTAGAAGATTTTGACACTAAATAAATAGAACTGAAAGGAACCACATAGTCTATAATTCAATACAAATTTGCAGTAAGTTAACAATAACAACGGAACAGATATTTGTATGAAATATGCACTAGTGCCTAATCAAATAAATAGTCACATTTGATTTCAAATAGATTTTTTATTGAAACAAATTTGGCGCTGAAACAATTCTCACTTCAAAATTGCTAATAAATTTCACAATTAATGACAAAGAAACGTCAACAAATGGAATTAAACTTAACTTTTTGAAGTAGAAAGAATGACATTGTAATTTTTACCGTGTAGGAAGTACTTAATATATGGCATTAAACTTATGTTATAAATTATGATTATCTCTATTCCAGCAGGAGGATTCTTGTTGCATCAGCACCATGATCCTGAATTACTATCTAAAGCACATCTTGCACGCAAATGACCATGTTGATAAAAAATACCCCCACATTCATTTTGTGAGGTCTGACCTGCAGAGGATCACACATGTTTTGATGCCACACTGTGTAAGTGTTCGAAAACTGTTTGATCATTTTAACCAGCTGATCAGCCGTTATGTGTTTTGTACTTAAACATTCTGTTTTTACAGGGAAGCAGCGACTACGCAAACGATGTGCATGTTAAAGAATTCGAGAAGAACTATAAAACTGCCAGTGAACATGAATATGAGGTAAGTTGATATTTTCATTCAGTGTTAAATCAATTTTACATGTGTTCTTCTGCATGCCTTGAGTATGTAAAGGACACACTAATCACTTACCAGTCTCAAGGTCATCTGCGCTTCTCTCAGAATATGCTCCTAACTGTCCCACGGTCTCGGTTGAGGCATAGTGGAGGCCGCACTTTTTCTGTTGCGGCTCCTGAACTCTGGAATGTGTAACCATTATCTATAAAATCCTTGTCAAGCATGGACATATTTAAAAATGACTTGAATACCTACTTATTTAATCAAGCATTCGGTGTTTGATTAAGTCTGAGAATTGTGAGAGATTGGCTGCATGATTTTCTCGATGTTATGAATGGATGTACCATTCATGAATTTGAATGGTTTTGAAAGTGCTTAATAAATAAAAAATTGAGTTGAGCTGAGAATGCCTTTAATACCCATTGTTTTTTTTCCTTCAGAAAACTCATAACAAAGCCGTAGGGGAGACGATTATTCTCTTCCACTACCTCTTTGAATCCTGCAATGCAAGAATGTGACTCTGAAACTCTCCTCTGCAGTATTGCCATCTATTTTGTTTAAATATTTAAAGGATTATTTATTATGGACTTATTTATTTTGGATATTTATTTTACGAATAGCGTGGAAACTGTGCTTTCATGCTGTGTATTGTAAGGTCACACTTGTGGCTGCTGTTGTGACTGACTTGGGCTAAACATCCCAAGACAGATCACTACAAAGTAAATGCATTGTAAAAGCATTTTTTATAAACCAGTTAAAAAAAACAAATTGTTAGCCTGAATGCACTGTAAGTCGCTTTGGATAAAAGCTACTACCAAATGCATACATTTAATTTAAGTTAATTTATATATAGATCTGTTTTATATATAATGTATTTTGCAATATATTAATTTATTGTTCCCCATAAAAGAGACACTTTTGTTTGTTTGTTTGTTTGTTTTAAAATAAAGCAATTTTATTTCTCTTAAGCTTGTTTCAGATTATTACACAACAACCATGTACACCATTTGTTTTAACATCATAAAGGACAACCCAATCCCATACAGTGATAGTTTAACTCATGATTTCATCATGCTTCCTTATAGACCAGTTAGGAGTAGACTTAACAGTTACATCACTTGCAGCTGCGCTCGCATTGTGATGGCAGAAAAACACTGGTAACAAGTGGAGGGAAATATATATTGTTATTAGAAAAAATATATTGTGCCTTTTGATGTCAGAATTGGAATGCAAATCATGTTTTTATAGAATGCTGTCATCAAAGACACCATTTAAAGTTTAACGCAGACATTTAAACAGACAAACCATGGATGAAACCTATGATTACCCTACTTTTGAAGCATAAATTTGATTTAAACAATAGACATAATATTCACATATGCAGTTCATAGGTGACATATTGAGTTAGCCCTACAGTTAAGCATGAACTAACCTACTATTTAACATTTTACATAACACTGATCTGTTTTATCTCACAATTCTGACTTTTTTCTCACAAGTGCAAGTTTATAACTTCTAGTTTGGTCTTAATATCTCGATTAACTCAACAATTGCGAGTTTGGCCATTCTGAGAGAACAAAAGACAGAAGTTTGGCATATATTCTGAGCCAAAGGGAAAAAAAAAAGTTTTTGAGATATAATCTTGGAATTGCGAAGGGGAAAAAGTCAGAATTTTAAAATATAAATTGAAAATTATTATTTTTTTTTGTTCTTTTTTTATTTTATTCCATGAATTCCAAATACTTTCTTCCAAAAGATAGGCTTCGCCCACAAAAACTTCATTACTGTTTGCAAACACAGAAATTGGTCTATAGGTGCGTTAAAGGGTGTTTTGAAACCCCTCTAGTGAAAAAGACTGGATAACAATATCAACAAGATCAGCTATTTGATTTTGAAAATAAACTATAAATAAAATATTATTTGACATTCTATTGACTGTTAACACCTTTACATTTTTCAAATGAATGAAATGTAAATGTATCAATAATGTGACTACAAATTCTGGTGACTTCCTTTTCTTTAAACAGTGATTTGTTTTTGAAAGTCAGTTGCCCTTTTTGACAGCTGTATGTTGCTGTAACCCGTTTCATCAAATGCTAACTTTCAATGAAGATTCAAGTTGGACTTTCCTGTAAAAACTACATTATGAGATTGTTTTTTTGTTAGATCACTAATCATGCACATGGGCCATTGGTGCTTGGGCCTTGATGATTGATGCTTGTGGCTATATTGTAGTCAAGCATTAGCACTTGTTAGCTTGTCATTAGCGTTTTCAATCGAACCTATCACTGTTTTCTTTTCTCCTCTCCTCTCTCTCGCTCCAGTTTTTCACAAATTTAACCAACAACTGCAGTAAGAATATGTCATCAAACACGGTGAGTAATGGCTTCTCCTGCTATTGTTATTTGCACCTCTTGCCACATGTACAGTTTATCTATCTCTGTCGCAGATGAGGGATTCACATGTGATAAATGCAGGGAAATAGTTAGGCTGACAGAGAAGACTTCAGAATTAGATGCACGCATCCAAACTTTAATTGAGGACAGTAAGAATGTTAGGGCTCTAGATACGGCTTTGGATGCGTCTAGCTCAGGGATTCCTGTACATTGTCCGGTTCCGGCAACAGAGCCCCTGCAGCAGGGCAACTGGGTGACAGTGAGGCAGCGTAGTCGTGGGTCAAAACACCGCTCTTCTTTTCCGATCAAAACATTAAACAGGTTCTCCCCACTCAGTAATGCACCCACTGAGAAACCTGATGAAAGTGCTCTAGTTATTGATGATTCTATTGTACGGAACGTGAATATAGAGACACTAGCCACCATAGTCAAATGTTTACCGAGAGCCAGAGCGCCTGACATCTTAAATTTAAAAGTGCTGGCTAATGCTAAACGTAAATACAGTAAGATTGTTATTCATGCCGGCGCTAATGATGTTCGATTTCACCAGTCGGAGATCACTAAAAATAACATTAAAGAGGTGTGTGAACTTGCAAGCATGATGTCAGACACTGTAATATGCTCTGGTCCCCTCCTTGCTTACCGTGGTGACGAGATGCATAGCAGATTGTCATCACTCAATGGCTGGATGTCTAAGTGGTGCCCACAGAATAACATAGGTTTCATAGACAATTGGACGAGCTTTTGGGGCAGACCTGACCTGTTGAAAAGAGATGGTCTTCATCCCTCCTGGGGTGGCACCACTCTTCTCTCTAGAAATATGGCAAATAGTCTTAGTGTTTATACTTGACTAACTGGGGCCCAGGTCAGGAAGCAGACAGACTGGCTAAACCGACCAGTGCCGGCCCGAGGCATAAGCGAACTAAGCGGCCTAATCGTTTTTTTTTTTTTTTTTACAATTAAATAACTTAAACAAGTGATATAAATTAATGAATATGAATGAATGAAGGAATAATTCAAGAAAATAAAAATTTGTCGACAACTGCTGCTGTTCCTGCGTTTGAGTCATGCGCATACACACTAGACACCTCGCGACGGCTGTCACGACAACTCGCGCAGGCGCGGGCGCACACGCGGAATTGCACGTCACTCGTCACGAATCTAGCCACCTGCCATGTCACAAAAAAGGACGTATCCCTCAGGTGCCGAAAAAAGAAAAAAGAAAAGGACCGAGGAGGAGAAAAAAGAGCGAGATAAAGGTATGTTTGCATGATTATTTACAGTATGTTTTGTGCAGCAGCAGCACAAATTGTGCTCACGTTACTTGAGGTAACGTTAGCAGCTAGCTAGTCATGACTCATGATATTTATAAGCCATCACCAGAGCTAAATCCCCGCCATCAACAGTGAAATGTTATTAATATACATTTATCTATCTAGGTAGCAGCTAGGTGTGTATTTCACATTGATAGATATCTGTTTAAGTTGGAGAAAACACCGATGCCAGCTTAACCAGCTTGGCATGAGTGAATGTTCCAGCTTCATAGGCAATGCACGTGCGCTCTCTGCTCTAAGATCTTTGTGAGAGATGCGGTATTTATCTTTATGAAAAAAATATACCAAAACCATGTTGGTGGGTGGGGAGGGAGACTTCAATTAATATGGTGGCGATTGATGTAACATTAGCAGTGCTATCCTTATAATTATAGGCTGCAGTGTAGTAGATCACCATGTTAAGTTTTCACCATACTGCAATTATGCCTCATTTGGCAAATAGCATATGAAATGTTAGGTGTGTTGTGGAATTGCTTGTTGTGTAAGTAATGATGGCAAAATAAACTCATTCTGCTCGATCAACTATGCATTTATGAAATGCTATTTTTTTCCCCAGGAACACTGTTGAAGTATTTTGGAGCACAACCAACCCTACCTGCCCCTAATGTTTCATCAAGTGTCAGAGCCTCCTCAGGTGATGATACAGCAGGTGAGGTTTTTCTTGATGGCAAATGGTTACATAGCCTTTTAAAGGACAATTACGGGGTAATTAACACATGGTTACTGAGTCGATCGTTCCCTGGAATGCGTTTTCATGATAATCGAATGTAAAGATTTTTATCTCTAAAAACAGATGATCTTATAACGCTAGTATATGGGGTACAGAGTAAGTAAAAGTAAATCGCTAGTTAATACCACTAACAAAGCTCAAAATAGCCTCACACTAACACGGTAGCATAATGAGGGTCCCTACATGCAAACCGAAGTATTGAGAACTTTGTAAGTGTACAGACAGTTTAATAAGAAGATACTTTATAAAGACTTTAAACGATACTTTATACTTACTATGTGCCCCATATACTAGCGTTATAAGCTAATATGTTTTTAGAGATAAAACTCTTTACATTTGACCATGTGTTAATTACCCCTAGGTTCATTTTTCACTGGAATTGTCCTTTAATATGACATGACACATTTAGCTTTTTTTTATTTATTTGTTTGTTTGTTTGTTTATTTTATCATTGCTGGTTCATCCACTGCAGAGTTACATGCGACTGAAAGCGAGGAGCAGTTACAAGCGACTGAAAGCGAGGAGCAGTTACAAGCGACTGAAAGCGAGGAGCAGTTACAAGCGACTGAAAGCGAGGAGCAGTTACAAGCGACTGAAAGCGAGGAGCAGTTACAAGCACTTACATTCACTGGTACATCGGTTTCAACTTCAGCCGGCCTGACAGGTCAGTTAATCTAAAAGTTTTTGTTTTGTGTTGGCTTTACTATAAAATATTCTGTGTTATGTTATTTTATAATTCTATTTTTTTTTATCTAATGTCCCTACAGGTCCTTCTACATCTGCAACCACTGCAATAGATTTCCCATCTACTCCCTCAACAAGCTCCAGCTATCAAGATCAGCTATCAACAGCTCCTCCAGTTGACCCAGTTGAATGGTCAGCATTCCTGTCAGACTCAGAAAGGACTGATCTGGTAAGAAGAGGGCCAGTGCCAATAAGTGACACCTTTACCTTCCCCAAGAAATCAGATGGACGAAGCTTTCACTACCACTACACATACAGACAGTTAGTTAATGGGGAAAAAATCAAGCGAAGCTGGCTGATTTATTAAAAAAAAAAAGATGCGGTTTACTGCTTCTGTTGCAAAATATTCTCAAGAAAGTCCACAAAACTATCAACAGAGGGACAGCGTGATTGGGTAAATGTAGGTGCTTTGCTGAAACAGCATGAGAATAGTCAAGATCATTGCAATAATATGGTGAAGTGGAAAGACTTTGCCCTCCGTCTTTCTAAGCAGAAGACTATTGATGCAACAGAAATGGCCCTTTTGGAGGCAGAAAGAAATCGTTGGAGAGATGTTCTCATCCGTTTGATTAGTATAATTCAGTCTTTGGCAGAGAGGAATCTTGCACTCAGGGGGTCTGTCGATACTTTGCACCAGGCCAACAATGGGAACTTCCTTAAAGAGGTGAAACTGATGGCAAAATTTGACCCGGTGTTAAAAGATCACATCAGACGAATTGATAGTGGAATGCAGCACAACACGTACCTGGGTAAGACTATCCAGAATGAGCTGATAGAGTGTGTCAGTGACAAAATAATTGAGGTAATGGTGGCAGAAATCAAGGACTGCAAATATTATTCAATTATTTTAGACTGTACACCTGATGTTAGTCACCATGAACAAATGTCTGTTGTGGTGCGCACAGTCACTCTGGGCAAAACACCAGAAATAAAAGAGCACTTTTTAGGATTTCTGATAGCTCCAGAATCCACTGGCCTGGGTTTGTCCAATCTAATCCTTAACAGGCTTGAGGAATTGAACATCCCTTTTCAGGATTGTCGGGGGCAGTCCTATGACAATGGGGCTAATATGAAGGGAAAAAACAAAGGTGTGCAGGCTAGGCTATTGGCTAAGAATCCAAGGGCTTTTTACGTGCCTTGCAGTTCTCATACACTAAATCTGACAGTTTCAGATGCGGCTAAAGCATCAATGGATGCTTCTTGTTTTTTTGGAAATGTGGAGAAGGTGTACAATTTGTTTGCTGGGTCCACTCAAAGGTGGGCCATCTTACGGAAGTTTGTTGACATCACCCTCAAGTCCTGGAGTGAGACACGCTGGGAAAGCCGGATAAAAAGTATTGAAGCTTTGCGCTACCAGTCAGAGAAGGTGAGGGAAGCCCTGCTAGAAGTGAGAAGTAAAGCGACTGACCCTGTAGTGGCTGTTGAAGCCAATTCCCTCGCAGAAGAGATAGGTTCATTTAGGTTTCAGATTTGTTGTGTTGTCTGGTGTGACATTTTGTCTAAAATTAACATCACGAGCAAGCTTCTACAATCAACCAACATGCAGCTTGATGTAGCGGTTAACCTTGTAAAAAAGAACAAAGGCGAACTGATCAGTTACCGAAAAACAGGCTTCTGTGATGCACATGTAACCCATGTTAAAATATGACATAAATAATTAAAATGTTAATTAAAGTTAATTAAATTTAGTTAATTAAAAATGTTAATACGACAATTTAATGTTAAGATTAAAAGTATGCTGACAGAAAATTAATGTCACTGCCCCTTTAAGGGACTAGTGACGCTAGATACAGCACTTCAGTGACGTTGCAGCAGAGGAGAAATCGGAGAGAACGAGCTGTTTAATAAGCAGAGAAAAGAGTGAAAAAGTTGATTTTGCAGTTGAAAAAACATAACTTACCTGGTCGGGAACTGACAGGGATTTTATGGGAACTAAGCCACACCAGTTTTGGTGAGTTTGAGTTGTTTTCTCACATTTTGCCGTGAGGTACTTTTTTTTTTTTCTTTTTTTTTTCTCCGGCGGAGAGCTAACGTTAGAACGTAGCTGTTTACAAGGAAATGCTTCGCCATAAACTGTTTACCAGTTAATATTTTAGGCTTATGGAAACTGTGAATGTTATAAATGTGAATGTATGCTTTGTAAATGAGAGATGTGTACGGTAGTTGTGTGAGGAACGGAGCTGTGAGTTAAAAGAGATCGCTCCGTCACCATTTTTGAGGTGAAAAAGCACTGTAGCAGTAACGTTACAACTCAGAGACTGAAACATTCATTTGTATTATTTGAGGATTTAAAAAGAGATTTATTGTGTTTATGACCTGTTACACAGGTCAGGTTTTTCTGCTTGGTTTGAAGCTTGGTCGGAGCGAAGATTGGTCTGCAGTGTGCAGGCGTGCACATGCACAGACGGGATTCAAGATGGCGAGCCAGACCCAGACTTTCAACTCATCTTCTCCATGGCATCAGTGAGGAAATCTCCTGTGTATGGTAGCTCGCTGCCAGAGTGGTAGGAGAATCAGGAATTGGTTTTGAATTGAACTGGAAACCGATTGAACTATTATTTTTGGACTGAATCGAACTGAAACTTTTCATTGAACTGAATAATTGAACTCACATTTGGACTTGAACTTATGTTAAAGTGTCATACTTTTATTTTCATGTTGAGTTCATATGTTTGAATGTGATTTGAAATGCTTGTGGTCCACTTTGATTTGGTTGTGTAAACTGAAGGTATTTTCTTACCTGTAAAAGAAAGGGAAAAAGAGTTAACTCAGGAAAAAAATAGGAATTCTAAAATAAGTTTAACCTAGGAAAAGACTTCTCTAACTAAGATTAGCCTGATTAAAATAACTTAGGTGAACTAAAGAACAAAAAGAAAGTGAAATACCTTTTCATTTATAATACTTACCTAAAACAAAGAATCTGCAGGGTATTTTTTTTTTTTTTGTTTGTTTGTTTACTGTATATTCTATGTGAATTTTGCATTCAGTAAATTGCCGGCCTTTTGTATTTAAAGCAACGGTCTCTGGTGTAATTATTTTTATTTATTTTTTTTGCTCCCCACTCCTTAGAACCTAGAACTGGTCCGGTGGCACTGTAAGTGGTGTGATTCCGGTGTTACAAACTTGGCGAGCCAGCCAGGAGTGGCTTAAAGCATTTAAAATTAGAAACCAGAGGCCGTATAGAATTGTTACCAGTGATTCATTATGGATATTATTCAAAGGAGTAGTGTGAAGATCCCTAACTCGGTTATAGTTAGTGGTATAGCTGGTACAGAAACTGATGAGGAACTATACGATTTCCTGAAACAATATGGTTCCATTCAAAGGGTAGTTCCAGTAGATTTCGTTGAGCCAGTTTCAGAAAAACAGGTTGTAGTAGAGTATGTATATGGTACAGCTATGCAGTCTCTCTTACCTTCATTTCCACACAGACTCAACAGTAAGACCCGGACTGATGTCACTTATCACATTAGAGCCTTAGCCAGTGTCTACACACCTGTAGCTAGCAAAACAGCTACACAGACTTACCTCTCAGAGTTAAAGGACATTGCAAAACAGACTGGCAAAGACTTTGCAGCTGTCCTCAGAGAAGAGCTCTCCGTCATCAGTGAGAGTGTCGAACTAGATCAATCCGAAACCCAAGAGGAAGATATAGAACAGAACTCACCTGATACCCCAGGACAATATGGCCCTGAAAACGCTGCACAAATAAGCCCCTTACCTAGTACGGCCACAGGGCAGCATGTTCAACATCATTGGTCTCCACCACCATCTAGAGAAAAGACACAGCCTGCTCTGAAACTTTCTGACGTCAACCCACCTGACATACAAAAAGTAATAGTCGAGCATATAGTGAGAAATGAAGATTCTGCTCTGCAGGTGCAGACTTCTTTGAGACTCAGACCTTTCTCTGGGCGGTTCCCACGATCCAACAATGAAGTGGATTATGAGACATGGCGTTCCAATGTGGAACTTCTCCTTAAAGACACAACACAGTCTGATCTTTACAGGTCACGGAAGCTTCTTGAAAGTCTCTTATCACCTGCTATCGATATTGTGAAGCACCTGACACCTGAATCTCCTCTTAAAGCATACTTGGAGATCTTGGACTCCGCTTTTGGCACTGTCGAGGACGGAGATGACCTCTTCGCAAAGTATCTTAACACAATGCAAGATAACGGTGAGAAACCCTCAGCTTATCTACAACGGCTGCAGGTCATGCTGAACACCACCCTAAGGAGGGGAGGTGTAACTGCAAGTGACCTTGACCGCCATCTTCTCAAACAGTTTGTCAGAGGCTGCTGGGACAACCTCTTGATAGCTGAACTCCAGCTAGAACAAAAGAAACAAAACCCACCTACCTTTGCTGAACTTCTCTTGTTACTACGCACAGCAGAAGATAAGCGTACTTCCAAAGCATCCCGCATGAAACAGCACTTCAATATTGCAAAGCCAAAAGTGTCTTCTTATTATCAAGGTATTTATGTGCAGAGTGAAGAAGACTGCAATCCATCTCAGTCAGCGCTTGATCACAGGTCCGAAATCCAAGACCTAAAGAAACAAATAGCTGATTTACAGTCCCAGCTTACACGTATCACACAGAAAGACGGCAGAAAGGCTAAATCAGCTGCCAGACCAGTAGCTCCCCAAACAGCTATCACTCCAGCATCTCCAAGGCTGCACCACAGCCGAGATGTAAACAACAACACAAGCAATAGACCAAGGCCCTGGTATTGCTTTAGATGTGGAGAGGACGGACACATTAAGCCTCAGTGTGAAAGTGAGCCGAACCCATGTCTCATAGCTGAGAAGAGGAAGCAGCTAAAAGAAAAGCAGTTAGCATGGGACATTGCAAATGGCGCTTCAAAGCCTGATCATTTAAACTAGACCCAGTTCCGGTTGTGGGACAAACGGGGACTGGAACACAGACAAAGTGTCCCAAAAAGAAGCTGCACAGAGCCTGTGTGTACTCCCACACACAAAAACAGACAGTGACCCTGCCAAAAGGGCTGATTGGAGCCAAGTGCACTGCACAAGTGACCATAGGTGACAAAGACTGCAGATGCTTGTTGGATTCAGGCTCTCAAGTAACAACGATCCCCAACTCTTTCTATCTAGAAAACCTGTCTCACTTACCTATGAATTCCTTGAATAACCTGCTTGAGGTGGAAGGAGCCAACGGCCAAAGTGTTCCTTACCTTGGCTATGTTGAGGTCCCCATCAGATTCCCAAAGAGCTTGCTTGGAGCGGACATTGAGGTGCCCACACTAGTTTTGGTTGTACCTGACATGCGCTCCACCTTGTCATCAGTGCTTATAGGCACAAATACTTTGGATGTTCTTTATGAAGAGTATGCAGATATTATATCACCTCAGAACTATGAGTCTCTCCCTTACGGCTACAAAGTTGTCTTAAAGACCCTTGAAATCAGGAAAAGGCAGTCTGTTGATTCCAGTCTAGGAGAGGTGAGGCTTCATTGTAGGGACTTTGAGACTATTGCAGCTGGACAGACCAAAGTCCTTGAAGGATCAGTGAGCCGCAGGACAACTGATGTTGGAAAATGGGTGATGGTAGAGTCATCAAAGTCATTTTCCCTGCCAGGTGGCATTCTGGTGACAGATAGCTTGGTAAGCCTTACACCAAAACTATCACGCTACATACCAGTCATGCTCAAGAATGAGTCACATCATGACATCACTCTATCTTTAAAGACTGTAATAGCAGAGATACACGCTGTCAAGAGCGTTCAATCAATTAAGACCCCTGACCCAGACCTTCCCACAAAACCTGACCAAAAATTAAATCTCAACCTTGACTTCACTGGCTCTCCTGTACCCAATGAGTGGAAAGAGAGGATAACTGAGAAATTAAGTTCCATGCCGGAGGTGTTTGCACTGCACGAGCTTGATTTTGGTCGCACTGACAAAATAAAACACCATATAACCCTCCGTGACGAGACAACATTCAAACATAGACCAAGACCTATACACCCTCAAGATATAGAGGCTGTGCGTAACCATCTCCAGCAACTCCTGGATGCAGAGGTCATCCGTGAATCGGAATCGCCCTTCTCCTCGCCGATTGTTGTCGTCAGGAAAAAGAATGGCGACGTCAGACTCTGCATAGACTACAGAAAGTTGAACACCCAAACAGTAAAAGATTCATATGCCTTACCCAATCTTGAGGAGTCATTCTCGGCGTTGACTGGGTCCAGGTGGTTCTCAGTACTCGATCTCAAATCAGGATTCTATCAAATAGAGATGGAGGAAGCAGACAAACACAAAACCGCCTTCGTCTGCCCACTAGGATTCTTCGAGTTCAACAGGATGCCTCAGGGGATAACTAACGCCCCTAGTACGTTCCAGAGGCTTATGGAGCGCTGTATGGGAGAGTTTAACTTGAAGCAAGTCCTAGTTTTTCTTGATGACCTCATCATCTTCTCCTCGACACTGGAGGAACACGAGGAAAGGTTGATGCACGTGCTCAACCAATTGAAAGAGTTTGGCTTGAAACTGTCTCCAGGGAAGTGCAAGTTTTTCCAAACTTCTGTGAAGTACCTCGGCCACATCGTGTCTGAAAAGGGCATCGAAACTGATCCAGACAAAGTAGCAGCATTAAAAACCTGGCCAAAACCAAACAACCTTAAAGAACTAAGAACCTTCCTGGGTTTCTGTGGTTATTACCGCCGGTTCGTAAAAGACTACTCAAAGATTGTGAAGCCACTCAACGAGCTCACTGCTGGCTATCCGCCGTTGAGAAAGCGCAGTAAAACCACAGAGAACCATGTGAAATACTACAACCCAAAGGACCTCTTTGGTGACAGATGGACGCCTGCTTGTCAGGCAGCGTTCGACACCATTATTGAAAAACTGACAACAGCACCCATCCTCGGGTTTGCTGATCCCAAGCTCCCCTACATTTTACACACAGATGCGAGCACCTCGGGACTCGGTGCTGCCCTTTACCAGGAGCAAGAGGGACGGAAGCGAGTTGTTGCCTATGCAAGTCGAGGTCTGTCGAAATGTGAGTCCAGGTATCCTGCACACAAATTAGAATTCCTTGCCCTTAAATGGGCAGTGACAGAGAAATTCCAGGATTACCTATACGGGAACACATTCCTTGCTGTCACCGATAGCAATCCATTAACATATATTCTTACCTCTGCTAAGCTCGATGCCACGAGTTATAGATGGTTAGCTGCTCTGTCGACATTTGATTTCCAGCTACAATACAGAGCTGGTAAGCAAAATCAAGACGCAGACGGGCTGTCCAGGCGTCCCCACGGCAGATTACCTGATGACATATCATCACAAAAAGAGTTTGAGAGGATACAACAATTCACACAAAGACACTTGTCAGAGGCTGATTATGCACACCTAGATGAAAACACCATCAAAGCTATCTGTGAGAAGCATTTGGTTCGCCAAGTGATCAACAATCACTCTGGGGAAACATCACCCAACACCACCTTGGTTGTGTCACTTGCCCATCATCCAAAGGCTCTCCCACAAAGCTTTGAAGAAGAGGATCAGCTTGGTGGCTTACCTGTTATCCCCTCACTGACACCAGCTGAGTTAAAAGATAAGCAAAATGCTGATCCCTGTATCCGTGAAGTACTCAGGCAAGTGGAATTAGAAGAGAAACCCCCACCATCCTTGAGGAAGGAACTTCCTGAGCTTGGTCTCTTATTAAGAGAGTGGGACAAACTTACGGTCTTAAATGGTGTCTTGTATCGCAAGCGGCAAGAGGGTGCTCAGACTCACTACCAGCTAGTGCTCCCTGAAGTCCTGAGATCCTTAGTCCTCAAGAGTCTCCATGACGACATGGGCCACATGGGCGCAGAGCGCACCCTAGATCTCGTCCGGAAGCGTTTTTATTGGCCCAAAATGTCAGCCGAGGTGGAAACTAAGGTCAAAACCTGCAACCGGTGCACACGACGTAAGACTATGCCCGAAAAAGCCGCACCACTAATCAACATCACCGCTGCTACAAGACCACTCGAACTTGTATGCATGGATTTTCTCAGTGTGGAGCCGGACTCCAGTAACACCAAAGACATTTTGGTCATTACCGACCATTTTACAAAATATGCAGTGGCCGTCCCCACCCCGAATCAGAAAGCCAGGACAGTGGCCAAGAGCCTGTGGGACCACTTTTTCGTCCATTATGGCATCCCTGAAAAACTCCACAGTGACCAAGGTCCCGACTTTGAGTCCCGAACAATAAAAGAACTGTGTGAGCTCATTGGCACTCAAAAGATAAGAACCACCCCTTACCATCCGAGAGGGAACCCTGTAGAACGTTTCAACAGGACCCTGCTCAACATGTTGGGGACCCTCGAGAATCAGAAAAAGAGTCACTGGCGGGATTACGTCAAACCATTAGTACATGCTTATAATTGTACTAAAAATGAGACAACTGGTTTTACCCCTTATGAGTTAATGTTCGGGCGTCAGCCAAGATTGCCAGTTGACCTAGCCTTTGGCCTACCAGTCAATCACCAGCCAGGCTCACACTCGCAATATGTTCGCAACCTGAAATCTCAACTTGAAGACAGTTACAAATTAGCAACTGAGAATGCTAAAAAGACAGCCAGTCGCAACAAAGCGAGGTTTGACAAGCATGTTGTTGACTCCACCTTGAAGGAAGGCGACAGAGTCTTGGTTCGAAACGTCCGCCTTAGAGGCAAGCACAAGCTAGCCGACAGGTGGGAATCCGATGTGTATATTGTCCAGAGACAATCTGGAGATATCCCAGTATATGTTGTGAGGCCTGAGACAAGAGATGGTCCACAAAGAACTCTTCATCGTGACCTCCTGCTACCATGCGGTTTCCTTCCTGTGACCTCGATCGAAAGTGAAACTAACCCATCAATGGCAGTGAGAAGACCAAGAACTCGACAACATCCTAAAAATGACAGTTTAGATGGAGCTGATGAGGATGAATCCCAATCTGACTCTGAGGAATATCATTATGATAGACACAGAAACCTAAGAGTGGAAATGCTGGGTTTTGACCCGACCCCTGAACCCATAGAACACTTATCAGAAAGGATTGAACCGGAACCCTCAAAAAAGTTTGCTGCTGTTAAGCAAGATCCTTTAGATATAACCAAAGCTTTTCCTGAGGATGTTCCAGTAGAGACTTGTGACTTGAACTTACCTGATCCTGCAGATTATGACTTACCCGATCCTGCAGACTATGACTTACCTGATCCTGGAAATAATGACTTACCTGACACTGAAGAAAGCAGCTCAACCGCTGGACAGGAAACTGGAAACCTACATGAGGAAGGCCTGGATAATGTCCATCTTTCTACTCAACCTGTTCAGGAGGGCAAAGAAAACTCCAGTGTTATGGACCAAACTGACATCAAGAAACAAGGTGACTGTTCTAGAAGACCTATCAGAGACAGAAAAGCGACTAAAAGACTGACTTACCCTGAGCTAGGGAACCCATTGGTTACAATAGTTCAGTCTTTATTTCAAACCTTGAGTGATGTGTTTACAGATTCCCTTAAAGAGCCTAGTTTTCCAAAAACCCCTAGTGTTATGACAGTATAGATTCAGAATGCACAGGGACGTGCATTAGGTAAAGAGGGGAGGATGTAACCCATGTTAAAATATGACATAAATAATTAAAATGTTAATTAAAGTTAATTAAATTTAGTTAATTAAAAATGTTAATACGACAATTTAATGTTAAGATTAAAAGTATGCTGACAGAAAATTAATGTCACTGCCCCTTTAAGGGACTAGTGACGCTAGATACAGCACTTCAGTGACGTTGCAGCAGAGGCAGTGTTGCCAGACGTACGATAATTATCGTATTTGTACGATAATTTTCACCTCTGTACGATGTACGATCAATAATGAAAAAAATCCCGTAATGTACGATAATTTCAGGATTTTATGAAAATTTAAATGGTGGTAGTTGCAGTCATAGGCCTTCTTTACTCATACACGAAATCGGCTCATTACAGACACTCTAAATGCATTCGTGTGCACCTCAGAGTGTGTTAAGAATGCTGGAGGGTGCCCTGCTTTAAAGCCAACGAGCACTAGTTGCGGTCCATGACAGAAAGAACCCCTTCAACATCTGGCAACACGCAGGATTCCGATGACAGCGGCTCAGATGTGGAGTTAACTGCACCACGCAGAAACAGCTAAATTCCTTCTTCACTGGATGCGACAAAGCAAGTGTTAAAATCATTTAAATATGTTTTAATATGCGCCACGCCGGAGACAGTCACTGAAAATAATGGGATAGTATTTTGTCTCACTGCTTCCGTCAAACAATACGCCTTGTTATCTATTGTAGTAATTTACAGGTCGTGTCGAAATATTGTTGATTTAGAATAGATAAATAACTCTTTTGACTCGTGTACGATAATTTTCTTCCAAATACGATAATTTTGAACTTCTGGTACGATACTTGGGCATTTCCAATCTGGCAACACTGAGCAGAGGAGAAATCGGAGAGAACGAGCTGTTTAATAAGCAGAGAAAAGAGTGAAAAAGTTGATTTTGCAGTTGAAAAAACATAACTTACCTGGTCGGGAACTGACAGGGATTTTATGGGAACTAAGCCACACCGGTTTTGGTGAGTTTGAGTTGTTTTCTCACATTTTGCCGTGAGGTACTTTTTTTTTTTCTTTTTTTTTTCTCCGGCGGAGAGCTAACGTTAGAACGTAGCTGTTTACAAGGAAATGCTTCGCCATAAACTGTTTACCAGTTAATATTTTAGGCTTATGGAAACTGTGAATGTTATAAATGTGAATGTATGCTTTGTAAATGAGAGATGTGTACGGTAGTTGTGTGAGGAACGGAGCTGTGAGTTAAAAGAGATCGCTCCGTCACCATTTTTGAGGTGAAAAAGCACTGTAGCAGTAACGTTACAACTCAGAGACTGAAACATTCATTTGTATTATTTGAGGATTTAAAAAGAGATTTATTGTGTTTATGACCTGTTACACAGGTCAGGTTTTTCTGCTTGGTTTGAAGCTTGGTCGGAGCGAAGATTGGTCTGCAGTGTGCAGGCGTGCACATGCACAGACGGGATTCAAGATGGCGAGCCAGACCCAGACTTTCAACTCATCTTCTCCATTGCATCAGTGAGGAAATCTCCTGTGTATGGTAGCTCGCTGCCAGAGTGGTAGGAGAATCAGGAATTGGTTTTGAATTGAACTGGAAACCGATTGAACTATTATTTTTGGACTGAATCGAACTGAAACTTTTCATTGAACTGAATAATTGAACTCACATTTGGACTTGAACTTATGTTAAAGTGTCATACTTTTATTTTCATGTTGAGTTCATATGTTTGAATGTGATTTGAAATGCTTGTGGTCCACTTTGATTTGGTTGTGTAAACTGAAGGTATTTTCTTACCTGTAAAAGAAAGGGAAAAAGAGTTAACTCAGGAAAAAAAAAATAGGAATTCTAAAATAAGTTTAACCTAGGAAAAGACTTCTCTAACTAAGATTAGCCTGATTAAAATAACTTAGGTGAACTAAAGAACAAAAAGAAAGTGAAATACCTTTTCATTTATAATACTTACCTAAAACAAATAATCTGCAGGGTATTTTTTTTGTTTTGTTTGTTTGTTTACTGTATATTCTATGTGAATTTTGCATTCAGTAAATTGCCGGCCTTTTGTATTTAAAGCAACGGTCTCTGGTGTAATTATTTTTATTTATTTTTTTTGCTCCCCACTCCTTAGAACCTAGAACTGGTCCGGTGGCACTGTAAGTGGTGTGATTCCGGTGTTACACACAGACATCTGCTAAAGAAATTTGTGAGCGGATGAACACAGAAGCAGTGCTGAAAGAGAAGCGATTGCGTTCTACAAAAAGGCACTTTGGCTATGAGGCTGCAGATGAGCCAATAGTGGATGCTATGAAGAGGCTGGAAGTGTCATTTTTTAATGCTGTAGTGGACTGTAGCATTCTGTCATTGGAGGATAGATTTAAGTCTCTAAGTGAGGTTAAAGAGAACTTTGGAGTGCTGCTCAATTTTAGGGAGCTAGATCGAAAGGTCCAGAGGGAGCAATGTGAGCTTCTTGGGGAAAAACTCTCTTGTGGAGAGGAGGCTGATATTGATGGTAGCGCACTGGCAGTAGAGATAGAGAGTCTTCCTGAACTTCCCCAAACTATGATGACTGCCTTTGAGCTTCTCACATACCTCTCACAAAATGAGATGTGTGAGCTTTACCCAAATCTTTGGGTAGCTCTCAGGATAGCCTGCACTCTGCCTGTGTCAGTTGCCTCAGCAGAGAGGAGCTTTTCCAAGCTCAAATTGATAAAAACATACTTGAGATCATCAATGGCCCAGGAAAGACTAAGTGGACTTGCAGTCATTAGTATTAATAACAAAGTTGGCCAAGCAATACCATACAATGATGTCATCAGTGACTTTGCCTCCAGAAAAGCAAGAAAGGAACGATTTTGAGGTCATTGTTGTACAGTTGTGAGGTGTCATTGTTGAACCCTTGCTGTTCTTATGTTTGCTTTCATTATTTAAGGATCTTTTTTTTTGTAACATTCTATTTTTTATTATATTGATGTCTATTTTGGTTTTATTTAAAAGATTGCACATTTAATGCACATTTGTAAATAGTTTATTTAATGTTTTGTGACAGATTGTATTGAGAAGTTTTAATAAAAGAGTGAAATATTTTAAGTATCGTTTTTTTTATTTATTTTGTATTATAACCTCACTGTATACGTTTATAATATTCGCTATAACATTATAGCGTGGCATTTGTGTCAATAATCTAGCACAGGTGACTCTGTGTGGTGGGAGGGGGGCCCCCAAATCAAATTCTGCTTAGGGCCCCCAAGAGGCTCGGGCCGGCACTGAAACCGACCGTCTGCTTGCTGCCTCACGTCACAGAGGTCAGCTAATTCTCAGCACATAGAGACTCTTTCACCTAGATATCACACTATAGAAACTGTGTCTGTTCCCCGAACTAGAAAATACTAAAAATGTCCAAACCAAGTTAAGATTAACAATTTAATTGAGGTTCAACAAATAAAAAACAGATGCAATATGGATAAACAAATGATAAAGCTTGGCTTATTGAATATCAGATCCCTTTCTACGAAAACACTTTTTGTAAATAATATGATCACTGATCATAATATGGATGTGCTCTGTTTGACAGAATCCTGGCTAAAACCTGATGATTACATTATTTTAAATGAGTCCACCCCCCAATATTACTATTATAAACATGTAATCATGTATAAATTCAGCATTTATAGACATTCTGAACTATTTGGGTTAGACAACACGTTTCAGGACCTACTCATTGTCGAAATCATACTCTAGATTTAATACTGTCACATGGAATTGATGTTGATCGTGTTGAAATTATGCAGCCAAGTGATGATATCTCAGATCATTATTTAGTTTTGTGCAAACTTCATATAGCCAAAATTGTAAATTCTACTTCTTGTTACAAGTATGGAAGAACCATCACTTCTACCACAAAAGACTGCTTTTTAAGTTATCTTCCTGATGTATCCAAGTTCCTTAGCATATCCAAAACCTCAGAACAACTTGATGATGTAACAGAAACTATGGACTCTCTCTTTTCTAGCACTTTAAATACAGTTGCTCCTCTACGCTTAAGGAAGGTTAAGGAAAACAGTTTGACACCATGGTATAATGAGCATACTCGCACCCTAAAGAGAGCAGCCCGAAAAATGGAGCACAGCTGGAGGAAAACAAAACTAGAGGTATTCCGTTTTGCTTGGCGGGAAAGTAACCTATCCTACAGAAAAGCATTAAAAACTGCTAGATCCGATTACTTTTCTTCTCTTTTAGAAGAAAACAAACATAACCCCAGGTATTTATTCAATACAGTGGCTAAATTAACGAAAAATAAAGCCTCAACAAGTGTTGACATTTGCCAACACCACAGCAGTAATGACTTTATGAACTACTTTACTTCTAAAATCGATACTATTAGAGATAAAATTGCAACCATTCAGCCGTCAGCTACAGTATCGCATCAGACAGTGCACTATAGACCCCCTGAGGAACAGTTCCACTCATTCTCTACTATAGGAGAGGAAGAATTGTATTAACTTGTTAAATCATCTAAACCAACAACATGTATGTTAGACCCTATACCATCTAAGCTCCTAAAAGAGGTGCATCCTGAAGTCATAGATCCTCTTCTGACTATTATTAATTCCTCATTGTCATTAGGATATGTCCCCAAAACCTTCAAACTGGCTGTTATTAAGCCTCTCATCAAAAAACCACAACTTGACCCCAAAGTACTAGTTAATTATAGACCAATCTCGAATCTCCCTTTTCTGTCCAAGAAACTAGAAAAGGTGGTATCCTCACAATTATATTCCTTCTTAGAGAAAAATGGTATATGTGAGGATTTCCAGTCAGGATTTAGACCGTATCATAGTACTGAGACTGCTCTCCTTAGAGTTACAAATGATCTACTCTTATCATCTGATCGTGGGTGTATTTCTCTATTAGTTTTATTGGATCTTAGTGCTGCGTTTGACACAATTGACCACAACATTCTTTTGCGTAGACTTGAGCACTTTGTTGGCATCAGTGGAAGTGCATCAGCATGGTTTAAATCGTACTTATATGACCGCCATCAGTTCGTAGCAGTGAATGAAGATGTATCATATCGATCACAAGTGCAGTATGGAGTACCTCAAGGCTCAGTACTAGGGCCGCTACTCTTCACGCTTTATATGTTACCCTTGGGAGATATCATCAGGAAACATGGTGTTAGCTTTCACTGTTATGCTGATGATACTCAGCTCTATATTTCTTCACGGCCCGGTGAAACACACCAATTTGAAAAACTAATGGAATGCATAGTCGATATAAAAAACTGGAAGATGAGTAATTTCTTACTGATAAATTCTGAAAAACAGAGGTGTTAATTATAGGACCTAAAAACTCTGCTTGTAATAACCTAGAACACTGTCTTAGACTTAATGGTTGCTCTGTCAATTCTTCGTCATCAGTTAGGAACCTAGGTGTGCTTTTTGATCGCAATCTTTCCTTAGAAAGCCACGTTTCTAGCATTTGTAAAACTGCTTTTTTCCATCTCAAAAATATATCTAAATTACGGCCTATGCTCTCAATGTCAAATGCAGAAATGTTAATCTATGCATTTATGACCTCAAGGTTAGATTATTGTAATGCTTTATTGGGTGGTTGTTCTGCCCGCTTAGTAAACAAACTACAGCTAGTCAAAAATGCAGCAGCAAGAGTTCTACTAGAACCAGGAAGTATGACCATATTAGCCCGGTCCTGTCAACACTGCACTGGCTCCCTATCAAACATCGTATAGATTTTAAAATATTGCTTATTACTTATAAAGCCCTGAATGGTTTAGCACCTCAGTATTTGAATGAGCTCCTTTTACATTATAATCCTCTACGTCCGCTACGTTCTCAAAACTCAGGCAATTTGATAATACCTACGTAGAATATCAAAATCAACTGCGGGCGGCAGATCCTTTTACTATTTGGCGCCTAAACTCTGGAATAACCTACCTAACATTGTTCAGGAGGCAGACACACTCTTGCAGTTTAAATCTAGATTAAAGACCCATCTCTTTAACCTGGCTTACACATAACATACTAATATGCTTTTAATATCCAAATCCGTTAAAGGATTTTTAGGCTGCATTAATTAGGTAAACCGGAACCGGGAACACTTCACATAACACCCTATGTACTTGCTACATCATTAGAAGAATGGCATCTACGCTAATATTTGTCTGTTTCTCTCTTATTCCGAGGTCTCTGTAGCCACCAGATCCAGTCTGTATCCAGATCAGAGGGTCACTGCAGTCACCCGGATCCAGTACGTATCCAGACCAGATGGTGGATCAGTCTGGGGTAAAATAAACTTTGTCAGAATACCAATCAGCATACCAAGTAATTTTGGACAATGCTATGCTCCCAACTTTATGGGAACAATTTGGGGAAGACTCTTTTCTATTCTAGCAAGTTCCATAAAGACATGGTTGGATGAGTTTGGAGGCGCTTGACTGGTCCGCACAGAGCCCTGATCTCAACCCCATCGAACACCTTTGTGATGCACTGGAACAGAGATTGTGAGGGCTTGTTGTCCAACATCAGTGTCTGACCTTACAAATGCTCTACTGGATAAATAAGCAACAATTTCCAGAGAAATAATCAAAAGTCTTGTGGAAAGCCTTCCAAGAAGAGTGAAAGCTGTTATAGCTTCTGAAGGGGGCCGACTTCATATTAATGTCTTTGCATTTAATAATAATAATAATAATTCTTTACATTTATATAGTGCTTTTCTAGGCACTCAAAGCGCTTTACATTGTCAGGAGGTATCTCCTCCTCCACCACCAGTGTGCAGCATCCACCTGGATAATGCGACGGCAGCCATAGTGTGCCAGAACGCCCACCACACACCAGCTTACTGGTGGAGAGGAGACAGAGTGATGAAGCCAATCAGCAGATATGGGGATTGTAAGGAGGCCATGATTGTCGGAGGCCAGTGGTCAAATTTAGCCAAGATGCCGAGGTCGAAAGACATCCCGGGGTTTTTTAATAACCACAAAGAGTCAGGACCTCGGGTTTAACGTCTCATCCGAAGGATGAAGGACATTTAGAATGCAATTTCATCAACGTTCATAAAGGTCACGGGTCCCAATATTTGTGTCCATATATTACAATGTAACATTCTTAAGGTGAACACATTTGAAGATTACAAGAGGAACATGTTTGATTAAAGATATCATGGCTGATAAAATAACATTTATGGACATTTGTGCGTTTAAATAAAAAAAAAAAAAAGTAATAATTGTGATGAACAATCAGACCAGTTACATGCATTAAAAAACAAAACAAAACAAACAATCTATTTATTGATAGCAAAACTGATGTAGAAGTAGCAATTTATTATAGCTAATTTATTTTTTAGCGTAGTATTAAATATTACATACACACATTTTAATAGTCAATTGACTGAACAATACCCACTTTGCATGTGCACAATGTGTATATTGTAACTGCCAAAAATCCATTCCCACGGCTTTGTACTACCCTCTTTTCTGCAGGTCTGAGGTGTTGTGAAATTCCCAGGAAGTGCTCCAGTGTTGGACACTCCATCACAGACAGTAATGCCTCCTTAGAGAGAACATTTCAAAACCTTAACGTGACAACGGTGAAGGGAAAATGCACGAAAAATGGTGGAATGCACAGGTTACTGAAAGGCTTGGGAATTTTCAGGTTCATGTTTTCTTGCATGCATTATGTAACATGTTTAACATACACACAGAGAGTGTGTAAAAAATAACATATATATACGGTACAATGTAAGTTTGAATGGTTCAACCAGCCGGGTTATTTTTAACTTTCACCTCTGATGCTATCAGATCTTGTGGTTGAAGATCACTTGTGGCCAGTATTGCCACAAGTGATATTGGGAAGCTTATTTCCCTTTCTTTCATAGTGAATCAGCATGACTCAGTTCAGAGTCAAGTTAAATTTAGTCTAGCAGCAGACTTGATCAAATGATCAAACTAGTGGTCCTTTAATAAACGCACATTTTTTACATTGAACTTCCTCTCGCACCCTCTGACTCAAAATGTTCATTGTAACAGTTAATCTTTGATAGGCATTTTAATACCGTCACAGCTCTTGAGAACATTTTCTGGGTCAGGTTAAGTTCTTTGCTGAGTTTTGTAGGTGCTGACCTGGTTTGAGAAGGTGGTTAAGCCCTTTGGAAGAGGGGTTATACTTTGTCATGGTAAAACATGTTTCGGTAAATGTCAACGATCACGTAAGTTATTAGTAACCTCGGCTCTAAATTTGCAGAAAAGATGTTTTACATATATTTAACTTTTAGTTTGGCGTTTGGGATGAAGGCATGTCTAACATCATTTTAAATCATTTTCGTTTTTAAAACAACGAATGATGGGATGTTCTGTGGCTTTCAAATAGTGTAAGTTTGTTAAATTTACCAATTTAAACCCGTAATTAACTAAACAACAAATTAACAGATTATGCAGTATATTTAGTTAAAATTATATATATATATATATATATATATATATATATATATATATATATATATATACTAATACTTTTTTTTTTTTTTTTTTACAAATAAACTAAGAATATCTTATTATTTTTACAACACTGACATCATCATTTTAATGCTCTGTATGGTTAAATAATGTTCACCATTTTCCCAATAGCTAAACAGTTATTTAGACACAGTTCACTAGTCACTTCAAAGGAAATGCTGTAGGTTTGAATGCATCGCAACACATTTTATGGTCTCGCAACCTAGATTTCATCGTCCAGTAATCGATATGCACAAGGCTTTTGTCTCAAGAATACAAAACCACATAGGCCAACAGGTGACTGAACCCACAAGGAAAGATGAGGGCCAAGCCAGCATGCAATTCTCAGCATTTGAGGTTAAAAGGAAACTCATGAGTGTGGGAATTTTTTTTTGACAAAGGATGGAGCTATAAAAGCCATGATTGTCAGTGGTTGTTTTAAGCACACTGAGCTACTGTACAGACTGTACGCTGCATTTCAGTCCTCTCTGAAACCGAACCAGGATGCGGATTGTAACCTTGCTCGCCCTCTACACTGTCCTGTGCTGCTCTCAAGGCCACAAGCATGAAGAGTGCTTGACCCAGAATATCACTCCACCTATGATCAAAGACATGATGGAGACTTCAGAACTCATCCAGAAATTCCTACCTGTAAGTATCTCAATTTATACATGGACCCCAATTACAATATGTACATTTAATAAGGTGACATGCATAACAACTGTTCTTTTGTTGTTGCAGAAGGACAATGCACCCTTCCACCGAATATTAGGAAAACTTAAAAAGTGCTCCAAGGTAAGATAACAATTATGCATTATTTACACCTTTATACCTAAACTTGAACAGTAACTCAAATTTTAATATATAAAATATATATATAAATTATATATATATATATATATATATATATATATATATAATTAATTTTAAGTAACAATTTAATTAATTAATTAATTAATTGCAGTTTAAAAAAAAAAGTTGGGACAACTTTTCTGATATCTTAATTAACATAAAAGACCTCAAACAGCCATGCAATTTTAATATTATTTTTTAAGTATTTATAAATATATAAATACATACACACACACACACACACACACACACACACACACATATATATATATATATATTTTTTTATATAATTATTTGAAATTATATATTATAAAATTATATATTCATTGTAATAATAATAAAAAAAAGTTTGGGACAACTGTCCTGATATCCTAATTAACATAAGATACCCCAAACAGCCATAAACATTTAATATTATTTCTTCAAAAAAAAGTTAACAAAACTTCTTCACCACTAATAAAGTGGACAACATACATATTTACATTGCATTTATATTTTGTCATTTAGCAGACTTATCCAAAGCAATTAACAAACAAATGAGGACAATAAAAGCATTCAAAACAAACAAAAGAGCTCTAAAAGTAAAATTTTACATATTTATGAAATTTATAAAGAAACATGAAATTATCAAACCAACAGTAATCAATGACTTAATAGATAAACAACTAATATATAGTATGACAAATTGGACAACTTGCCCAAACCTCACTTTTGACTCTTTGTGCCCTTGTGACAACTAGCCCCGGTGGTCTCCCCCATACATCTGTCATTTCAAATAACAAAAATCGGTTTTTGCAAAATAAACTGATCTGCTACCTCCTTACAGAAACTGAATGTCGCTGACTTCAAACGCATCCTGGAAATCTATGATGAGCATGTTTTCCAGAAGCTGTGGAAGAACAGCTCTCAACAACTGCCAAAAACATTTATGGGTTCTGTTTTAAGGCTGAAGCGCATGATGGAGAACTGTGTAAGACATTAACATCCATCACTTTGTACAGTCAATGTACTTGTTAAGTTATTGAAACTAGAACTAGCAGATGCTTTACATTTCCATACACAGACAAACATTTTCATGCATTTTTATTTTTTAAACCGATATATTTTTCTTTGACACAGGTAACTGAAGCCAATCAAACTCTGTCACTCTGCGGAGAAGAGAATCTTAAAACAATCGAGGACACAATTAAGATGGTAAGAGATATTCATTTACATTATCTGTTTGCAGCCTCAGCTTTATATGAAGTTAACTGTGCTTATGTTTGTTATGCCGATTTCAGTGGCCATATGCAGTACCGATAACTTTAGTTGGGTGGCTGAATTATACAGTCTGGTAAAAGCGATCAAGATTATAACACATAAACTCATTTAAGTTTTACTTTTTAACCAAAAATTCAAAATTCACATTAAAAATATTTGAAAATCAGAGCTGTTTCTATGTCAGCAAGTGGGCACAGTCTCAGCAAATGTTAAGTATCTGAAAATTATCATATATGTAAGGTATATATATATATATATATATATATATATATGTGTGTATGTGTGTGTGTGTGTGTGTGTGTGTGTTTGAGGTGCCATAATCTTTTAATATTATTTCTTCAAATATTATATATATTTGCACACACACACACACACACACACACACACACACACACACACACACATATATATATATGTATATATATATATATATATATATATATATATATATATATATATATATATATACAGATAATTGTAACTTTTTATGACACAACACTATTTCTGGTTATAAAATGTCATGTAAAGTGAAATGTAGAGCAGAAAATATTTTCCTTTATCTTTATCAGAATATTCATCACTGACTCAGAAGCTTATCATCTCTTTTTATGCCCATGAGATGTCAACAGCAGTATGTTTTATGAGTAACCCTCTTTGTTTTTCATAAACAGCTCCAACCAAAGGGTCTCTTAAAAGCACAGAGTGAGTTTCGCCAGGTTCTGGTGTGGATCAGTATTGCCATGGATAAAAGTAGAACGCATGAGATCCACTAGCTCTTCCACACAGGCACAGAAGAATCAGGATTCACCCATCCACAGTCAGACACACACATACTGCAGTTGAGGAACCAGGTTTAAATAAACACCGATATCATAAAACGGTGATTGAGTCATACATAAAAACACTATGACTTCCTCTATCAATAATCAACAGACAGCTTTCAGAGAAATTTGTTTGACTTCCAGACTACACCAGCCATCAAGTCACATCCTGTGAGAACTTATGAACAATAAGTCAAATTCTAGTTTCATTTAACAAATCTCAGGGAAACCAAGGCAAATTTTCACATAGCAAATAGACCCATGCATTGGTTAGATAAGCCTAACCTAATTAATAATGTTTTGCATCATTTTGGTACCTTGCTATTATGAACAAATATATTTATGCTTATTAATATAAAATGCATTATAGTTTAAAGGATACAAAGTAATATAGAATAACTGAAGACATATTTATTATTGTTTCTTTTTTATGTGTGTGTGTGTTATTTTTCAAATCCATAATTTATTTTTTATTAGATTATATTTTTTTGTGTTTATATTTGTAATTAATTTGAACAGTTTGAATTGTTGGTTTAGAAATGAGAATTTAAATATATAATAATCGTATTAAGTTATGATCAGGCATTAACTGTAGGCCTCGTTCTCTCTGTGAGCAAATATTCTGTCAGTGTCATAAATTAACAAGATTAGCCATGGTTGAATTTGATATTTGAATGTACATTGATACCTTTGATGTAATATTTGATGTCTGCGAACCTTGAAAGTTAATAAAGTTTAAATCAGGCCGAGGGGTTGCTTTTGTGTTTGTTCCTTTTTCAATGCCTTTCAATGCCACTCCAGTGTAGAATGTAAATAATATAGCAGTGATCAAGCTATCTCACACCATGGGTGGTATTAGGTTACCTCTAATTACGGTTCAGGATGCTAAAATGTGACTTTATATGGAAAATACAGGATCAAGGCACTGCACATAGGAACGGCACACTCAGCACATAAGACGAACGATTCATGACTAATGACACTGTATTAATATTGTCTTTTTCTATCACTAAACAATATAAAAAGTAAGAGCTGACGGTATCTGTCAGCTGGTCCGACTACCATCTGATGATAACAAAAACATTGTCGTGTTGCCACTGCTACCTCTTCAGGCGAATACAAGCATTTGTTTAGAACAAAATATACATTTGACTAAACTTTTGTGGTTTTCGAAACATTAAAAGTTTCAGTTAGGCTAAATAATTAATATGATTCAAAACTTTCAATAAAAGCCTATAACTTTCTGAAAAATATGAATGATATCACTGGATCTGATACTAGCACAACAGCACTACAGGCTGCACTATTTCGTTTCACTGGCTCCCTCTAGTGGCTCATTTTTAGGTATTACACTCACAAGTGAAATATTTTCCAACTTCGGGAAGCACAGTCTGTTCACGCGAAACCTTCAATATACAAATTTTAGCTCGATAATAATCAAATTCGAAAGTTTATAATATATTCCTATTCAAAAAATTAAATAAATATATAAAATAAATAATAATAATAATAATAATAATATCGTTTTTTGAAAATATTAAATACTTGCATTTTCAGACTTAAACCTTTTATTATTATTATTATGATTATAAATTTTATTTATTTTAATTTTTTTACTAATGTATTCAATCCTACGGCAAACTCTACCATCACTGTCACTGTACACAGCTGCAGTTCCTGGAAGTCGTAGCACCATGAAACTCGACCACAAACGTCTCTCTCACATCGCCACAAAACAACCCAAGCTATGCTCAGTTCTGGTGCAACGAAAGGGCGCAGGCATGCATGTGCAAGCACACCTAAACACAAACACTTAGATACACTAATAAACACACAACTTTCTTTCTCACTATTGTGTTTCTTAGCCACACAAGCACCAGTAAGCAACTGCTGCAACTGCTGGTTACATCAAAACTGCAAGCTTGGAGTTTCAAGAAGTTATGAAATGTAGATTTTACTCAAAGCAACCAGTCAAGTCCTTCTAGCTAAACACATTTGCCTGTTAGAAGCAATAATTAAAACATGTTCACCCAAAAATAAAACCTGTCCCCATTAACTCAACCTCATGCTGCTGTGAAACAACAAAAAAGAGATACTTAGAAGAACAGCAAAGCTGCGGTTTTATAATGTCAGGATGGTGAATAAATGATGTACATTATTTTATTTTTGGGTGAACTATGACTTTAAGTTTGAATCAAATATAATAGTAAATAATTACACAAGTGAGGCTGTAAGCTTTGTAGTGTCTTAAAGGGATATTTCAATGAATTCTGCCATCATTTACTCACACCCCACTTGTTCTAAACCTGAAACCTGTATGAATTTCTTTCAGTTTTTGAAAACACACACACACACACACACACACACACACACACACACACACACACACACACACACACACACACACACACACACACACACACACAAAATATATTTTAATGGTAGCCACTAACTCCCATAGAATGGAAAAAATACAATGGAAGTCAATGGCTACCGTCAACTGTAACTGTAATGGTTACCAACATTCTTCAAATGATCTTCTTCTGCATTCAGCAGAAAAAAAAGACTACATTTGAGAACAACTGAAAGGTGAGTAAATGACAGAGTTTTCATTTCTGGGTGAAATATCCCTTTAATAAAGTGAATTAGGGGCAAAATAAATATTAAGCAAATTAAAAGTCGTTATCAGATCATTATTATATACATATCAAACCATTATAAAACACTACTACGTTTGCATATATTGAATGGAAATATTCTGCTTCCCCAGTAACCTCATTTCACCATAAATGCTTACATGAATAATTGTAAAGTTGGGTAAATTGCCACCTCAAATCCTCCTCACAAAAAAAGCAAAGAAGGTGTGAGTGAGAAATCGGGTGAATTTTGACTCCAGTGCTGAGAAGCAGCAGCGCTGAGCAAGTGCCTGACCACAGCAAGCTCATTGGAAATTACAGTTAAGCCGCTACGCAGATAGAGAGGCCGCAGAGGAAGCAGTTAGGTCACTGACTCAGTGACTCAGTCAGCAATACAGCTGAATCACTCTCTTTTCCAACATGGAGTGGAGACTGGAAGGCCCTCGACCAAACTCTTTTCCCTCATGGTTTATTGCATTCTTCAAAGTTTTTTAGAAAATATATACGAACAGGATCATATCCATTCATTGATAGTATAGAGTTAAAATACTTGGTAAAACCTCACAGTGACACAGTTTCAATCTATCTAGACATGCGGCTGGGAAAGGTTGGGGTCGGATGTGTATTGTGTGTCACAGTCACAGATATGGCCCCTTGTAATTCATTGTCTAAACTATTTGTAGTCCAGTTGGCTGGTGGTTTTTCGTGAACACTGGGTGGTGCACTTTACAATACTGTTCTGTCAACAATGAGCGATTAATAAATGAATACAAAACCACATTTAGTTGTATGTGGTGGTTCACATTTTGTGAATCAAAAATGAGTTTCTTGGTAGTCAATAGTAGTTACTAGTAGTTACTAGAATTCAGTAATGAAAGATATGTATTCTAGTGTTACCACACTTTTTTAAAACCATGATCACTAAAACCACTAGCCAATTAGACCACAAATAGTTTCACCATTTAGCTCCCACTGTACCTTTTAGTAGTAGTTATTCGAATTTTAATATTGTGTTATTAACATTCATGAAAGTGTGTTGACCTTTTCACTCAACCAACTTTATTTTTCTGAGCTATTACTATACTTATAACCAGCTGGTCTCAAAGTGATTTTTAGTGGATGGATAAGTCAGAAGTTCAGTAAGTAGAGTATGTGATGAAGATATGTTATTCAAATTTAAGACAAAATGTTATATATATATATATATATATATATATATATATATATATATATATATATATATATATATATATATAATTATTATTATTATTTGAAAATAAATGACACATGGTTGCGTATTTTGTTGTTTAAAGATTTTTTATTGTAGCTGAAGTGTCTTTTTTATGGCCTCTGAATATTTGGTTCAATGCTGTGAAGTGCCCGTGGGCCATTCAATTATAAGCAATCAGATAAAACTAAAAAAGGAAAATAGAAATATAACAAAAATACTTGATTATTTAAGAAATATATTCACTAAAAAATGCCATTATGCTGGAGCAAGTTACATGTACAGTAAGCTTATATTTGAGCCTAATGTTAATTAGTTTTGTTTTTTTCAAGGAATTACTGTTACTTAAAAATACAAGTATGTAAGAGTTAGTTGCAACAGCTGTTTATGTAATTAGAAACTTTTACCCAGTGATGCCACCTGGTGATTCCAGATAGCATTTGCATTCTTTCAAATCTTTTCATCTCAATGATAATTATATTCACTGATGCACAACTATAAACAATATTGTTTTAAATGCAGTGACAGGCTGGATTAAGATGATTTCTGAGGTTCAGATTCAAAGAAGTGATGTTGCTTCACCACAGTATGTTTGAGGGGAATTCAACTGAAAAACTATGTGGCCACAGGCTGTAAAATGTAACTTAAGCAAATTTTAAGTAAACCACGGATCAACCACCAATGCTATAGAAATGCATATGGGATCAAAAATACAAAATATGCATAATGTTTGATTTGATCTTTTAGCAGTTTTGTAATGAGAAAGTCTTAGTCAGTAACAGGTGCACGTTAAAATCTAAACAAATACACATGCAGGCATGCATTTAGGAATGCATGTACATAAAGAGTCACAAAAAATGTGGATGCATGTTTTACATACTCATCTACATTTACAAAAGAAGCAAATACCATGCAATAAACTACAGGAATATACCATCACTTGTCTTGCGTATTTGAAACGTGACATGGAAGAGATGGATGTAAAATCATAAAAAGAGGTCTGACATTACCACAAGTACCCAATGAATGCTCATTTCTGCAATATCAGCATGTAAATCACGTATGTCTTAAAAATTCATAATTTTAAGATAAATATACAACATTATGAGATACTAAGTCATAACTGAGAAAAACCAAAATTATGACAAAAATAAGAAACTGATATTGAGACATTAAGTCATAATTATGACCTAAAACCTGAAATCGCAACATAAAAAAGACATTTCGATTATGACTCATACTTTTTCATACTTTCAATTATGTCAGTTTCAACATTTTTACTTCATAATATCATGACAATCTTTTCATCTCATATTAGATTTTGTATGTCATAATTAGATTTTTTTCTCAGCATTTTGACTTTAACATGAAAAATCTGAGTTATGTCATTATTATGATTTACCAAAGGAAGGTTTATTTTTTTATTTTTTTTTAACTGTAGCAACAGGCTTCACTAAACAAATGCTATACTTGCATTACACAACAAGCAGGAATAAGAATAGCCATCAGTTATTGCAGTATATGTGATGGTGATCCAGTTTTAAATTTGCTGAGTCATAGTTGTATGTATAGCTACCCAGTTTCTTGAAGGCTTTTTCTGTGGCTTGCAACCATGGAAATATTCAATAAACCACAATCATATGAATCCTCATTAAAGCTGCCCATTGGGTATGGGGTTGGGTAAAAGCAGGATATCTCCAGAATAAAGGAAGCGTTTTTTAGAAAATGGTGTCACAGAAACCCCAAAACCAGATGGGCATCCCCTGTCACCCTCATGTCATTGCCCTTAAGTTGTGCATATAAACCCACAGCCCCATCCTCGTCAAAATCACTCACCTGCTGACGAGCGTCACATTCGGGCACCGTTTTTACAGCTGTGTGTTTAGCCAAAAATGTATTCTTTGCTTAACATGATGCACTTGATATGTGCATTTCTCTTAATAGTGTCTCCTCAAGGAATCGGCGGAGCCAGACTTCCACGGTCCCAAAATGACAAAGAGCAAATGCTGAAGAAAGTAGAAGAAAAAATCCAACCTCTGCAAATGCATTATGTAAGTGATGTTTAATGGCAACTTCTTCAGCAACTTTAAATATGTTTGTGCAAGCATCGAGTTTGGTATTGCCGTATGGTGATGCTAGTATGGAGCAATGCAATTAACTTATGAAAAACACTCTTTTATGTCTGCTTTTTAGCATACCACTGGAATGGAATGGTTTGGAAAGTCTGCTTTTGTTTCTCATCTGCACCAGCTGAATGTAAGTATTTAAACCGTTGTTACTGTCGCTAATGCTAAAATCTGAAAAAACAAGATGCTAATGATACTTCTTTCTTTTAGTCCAAGGCTTCCTGCACTTGTGAGTCTCTGCTGCTTGATAGAATGCTGAACCTCTCTGAAACGATTTTCCAAGACATGAGGGGGAAAGCTGAGAATGAAGACACAAAAACCAGCCTAAAATATATAATGACTGAGGTGAAAATGCTGAGACACAAGTATAGTGAAGAACAGAAAGTATGGAAGGAGCTTCAGGACATTCACTCAATCGAGGTACAAATAAAGAGTATAAAAGTTGTCCAGAAATGTTGTGCTGATTGCCAGTATTTTAATTTCTAGTTGATCTGTAACCACTGTTGGGGTGTAATGCATTACTTTTAACGTGAGTAACGTAATCAGGTTTCTTTTTTTCAAGGAAGTAGTAAAGTAATGCATTATTTTTAAAATAGCAATGAAGTATCTGAATTACTTGTTCAAATCAATAATGCAAGTTACATTGTTTTAACATTTATTCACTGATACCTCTCCTGTCCCAGTGTTGAGAGAAATTGGGAGTGAGGTGTAGAGGCACTTCCTTCAGCTGGAGGCTTATTAAATTTCACTTTTGGTGTGAAAGGGCCTTTACAGTTGCCAAAAATGTAACGTTGGGCTTTTTGTTATTAAAAAGCAAGCAAGAAAGCCCAGTCCAGGTGACAAAAAGTAAAGCGAAACTAACATGATGCATTATTTTCCATAAAGGCAATTAATTGCTTTTTAATATGCAATATTGTAATGCATTACTTTTTAAAAGTAATTTTCTCCAACACTGTCTGTAACTAAAGTTAAATGTTGGTTATGATATATGATTTGTATGTTTGTCCCCAACCAGGTGAAAAATGCCACAATCCAAAAAGGAATCCTAAATTCCTTTCTCATTTTGTATGATCTGGCCTACTGAGGAAGACCAACAGAAACAATCTCCAGGACAAGAGTCATCTTAATTTCTCTGGCTGCATAGTCAAATATTTAAATTATTATTATTTATTATCACACTGGCCTATGAAACAAATAAAATTACAAGTTTTGCATTAATTTATGTCTTGTGTGATTATTTATAAAATGCACCTACAAAAAGATGTTCATAAAAGTTTTGAAGTTTTATAAATAAATAAAGATGGCTTGTAAAAGCTGGCTCCCTAAGAAGAAAGTCTTGCATGAACTAGTATAAAAACCACAAAATTCTCAAAATCTATTTAATTCAAGAAAGCGAAAGCTATTACCGATGGGAAACTTTGACATCAGTTCTCCTTTTGGAGTCGTTGTCAAATGCAAGATATACATAAAATAATAATCTAAGATACTTTTATAGTTCATATTTTTTTGCGCTCTGCAATGAAGATGAGGCAGGGATATATTTGGAAGAGTGAGGGAATGGGAAACTTCACTTTATAACTTAAGTGAGATTCAAACCTATATATTCAAACCTACTTTTTTGGAATCGGGTTTGTACTTTCTTCAGAGGTTTGCATGACACATTGAAGTCTTGGATCCCACATGAGAGATGAGATGTGGGATCCAAGACTTCAATGTGTCATGCAAACCGCTGAAGAAAGTACAAACCCGATTCCAAAAAAGTTAGGACTCTGTATTAAATTACAGTGTAAAAGTAAAATGTACAAAAGTAAATTGTGAATAAAAAAAAATGCAATAATTTACAAATCTCATAAACTTATATTTTATGCACAATAGAATATAGATAACATATCAAATGTTGAAAGTGAGACATTTTGAAATGTCATGCCAAGTTGGGACAGGTAGCAATAAAAGGCCGGACAAGTTAAATGTACAAATAAGGAACAGCTGGAGGACCAATATACATTTACATTTAATCATTTAGCAGACACTTTTATCCAAAGGGCCTTACAAATGAGAACAATAGAAGCAATCAGATCAACAAGAGAATAACAACAGTATACAAGTGCCATGACAAGTCTCTGTTAGTCTAGTACAGAACACGTAGCCAGGTGTATTTTTATTTTTATTTTATAACAAGAATATGAAAGACAAGAAAAGGAAAGTGCTAGTATTAGTTGGTTAAGTGCTGGCGAAAAATATGAGTCTTTAGATGTTTCTTGAAAATGAGTAAAGACTCAGCTGTACGAACTGAGATAAGCTGGGCACAGTCCAGGAAAAGGTCCGTGAGAGTGATTTTGAACCTCTTTGGGATGGCACCACAAGGCGTTGTTCACTTGCAGAGTGCTAACTTCTGGAGGGCACATAAGATTTAACCAGTGAGTTTAGGTATATTGGTGCCGTGCCAGTGGTCGTCTTGTAGGGAAGCATCCGTACCTTGAATTTGATGCTAGCGGATGAGGAGAGGAGTAACGTGAGCTTTTTTTTTGCTCATTGAAGACAACCCTCGCTGCTGCATTCTGGATAAGTTGCAGAGGCTTGACAGTACATGCAGGAAGGCCCGCCAGGAGAGCATTACAATAGTCCAGTCTGGAGAGAACAAGAGCTTGGACAAGAAGTTGTGGCTTGCTCTGACAGGAAGGGTCTAATCTTCCTAATGTTGTATATGGCAAATCTGCAGGACTAGGTTGTTGTAGCAATATGGTCTGTGAAGCTTAACTGATGATCCATCACAACTCGTAGGTTTCTGGCTGTCCTGGAAGGAGTTATAGTTGACGAACCCAGCTGTATATAGAAGTTGTGATGAAACGATTGTGATGAACCAATGGGTCAGCTGGAATCACCAGCAGTTCTATTTATATTGACCTAATAATTTGCAACTTATTAGGTCAATTGGCAACATGATTGGGTATAAAAAGAGCCTCTCAGAGAGTGGCAGTGTCTCTCAGAAGTCAAGATGGGCAGAGGATCATCAATTCCCCCAATGCTGCGGCAAAAAATTATGGAGCAATATCAGAAAGGAGTTTCTCAGATAAAAATTGCAAAGAGTTTAAAGTTATCATCATCTACAGTGCATATTATCATCCAAAGATTCAGAGAATCTGGAACAATCTCTGTGCGTAAGGGTCAAGGCCGGAAAACCATACTGGATGCCCATGATCTTCGGGACCTTAGACGGCACAGCATCACATACAGGAATGCTACTGTAATGGAAATCACAACATGGGCTCAGGAAAACTTCCAGAAAACATTGTCAGTGAACACAATCCACTGTGCCATTCGCTGTTGCCGGCTAAAACTCTATAGGTCAAAAAAGAAGCCATATCTAAACATGATCCAGAAGTGCAGGCATTTTCTCTGGGCCAGGGCTCATTTAAAATGGACTGTGGCAAACTGTGGAAAACTGTTCTGTGGTCAGACAAATCAAAATTTGAAGTTCTTTTTGGAAAACCATGTCATCCGGACTAACGAGAACAAGGCCAACCAAAGTTGTTATCAGCGCTCAGTTCAGAAGCCTGCATCTCTGATGGTATGGGGTTGCATGAGTGCGTGTGGCATGGGCAGCTTACACATCTGGAAAGGCACCATCAATGCTGAAAGGTATATCCAGAGACGTTGTCTCTTCCGGACCACATACTGCATCAATTACAAAATCATGGCTGTGTAGAAGAAGGGATCCGTGTACTGAAATGGCCAGCCTGCAATCCAGATATTTCACCCAACACATTTGGCACATCATAAATAGGAAGATGCGACAAAGAAGACCTAAGACAGTTGAGCAACTATAAGCTTGTATTAGACAAAAATGGCACAACATTCCTATTCCTAAACTTGAGCAACTTGTCTCCTCAGTAATTTGCAGACTGTTATAAAAAGAAGAGGGGATGCCACACATTGATAAACATGTCCTTGTCCCAACTTTTTTGAGACGTGATGATGCCATAAAATTCAACTTATTTTCCCCTTACAATGATACATTTTCTCAGTTTAAACATTTTATATGTCATCTATGTTGTATTCTGAATAAAATATTGAAATTACTGCATTCTGTTTTTATTCACAATTTGTACAGTGTCCCAACATTTTTGGAATCGAGTTTGTATTTGATAATAACTTTATATAACTCTAATAACCTGCACTGCATTCAAGGTACAAATTTTATCAGTTCACACTTTCCCTGGGAATCCAACCCACAACCTTGAAACCGTTTCCGCCAACTTACATAGAAGAAACAATTCCTGAAACTTGCACTGTACTTCACTGTCCATCCCTTTAGCATACTATGCACAACTTCATTTACATCTTCAACATGTTTTTAGGATTTCTGAGGTTTAGATTCAGAGAACTGATGTTTGTTGCTACACCACAGTATGTTTGAAAGGAAATTCAACTGAAAAGCTATGTGGCCACAATCAGAAAGCTGTAGATTAAGCAAATTTCCATCAGCACAAATTTACCAGCAATTCAAATTAATGCATGTTGAATGAAAAGTACCAAAATTATGCAGTATGTTTACATTAATGCAGTATGCAGGACTGACTTTTTCAGTATGTGGTGCATTTGCAGTACCAAATATACAAGGTATGTATGCATACATATGCACTTTCACACATGTAAACAAACACTTGTGGTCAAATGCATATGCATCAAATTCAGACATATGCAATTACAGATATGCATGCAAAAAATGCATATTGATTAATGGCAGTTAGATTTAGTTGGCATATATGAAAGCAGTTGATGCGACTGATAAGTAGTTTCATTTTCACACAAAAAATAATATCTGATGAAGACCCAACTTTCAGTTTGGTAATGACTAATTACGTGCGCATGTTAACAAGCCCTCAACCCAGTTTCATGGTTTTCCAAAAGTAGATTGCAAACTTGACTATCCACAAAGGCCACTGTGTCTGGCCATACGAATCCTTATGAATAATAATTTGTTCCTGGGCTATAGGGGTTAGTGCAACGTCACTCACTTAAGAGCATCACATCTCTGATTTATAGGAAACTTTCATAGAAAATTAGCCCACGGAAACCCCAAAACCCAAGCACATCCACTGTGCGCTTATATAAACCCCCAGTCCCTTTCCGATCATCAACACTTACCTGCTGACTAGCTTCAGGTCACAACGTCGTGTGTCAAGTCGCATGGTTCACAGCACTGAAACACAAACACAAAGAATGGATTTTTGGTTCAACATGTTGCTGCTGTGTGGACTTCTGTTAATATCGTCTCTTCAGACAACCAACGCATTCAGATTTCGACGGTCCGAAAGCAAAGAGAGCCCCAAGCTGGAAACATATATCCGTAATCTTCGATTGCACTATGTAAGTGATGTCTACTGTCATGAACTTCTGCAGCGGGTTTGAAAGCAACTCAGTCTGTGTAAGCAAGATGACTTTAGATGCAACTCATAACTGGATGCTGTAGTTTGGTCTTGCAGCTAATATTAGCAGGAAGACCAGGTGATTCAGAAACCACATCTATTGCACACTAAACATGATGACAGTTTGATCTTAGATTAGGGGTTAAGATTCACATGAAATACATAATATATTCATAACAGTCGCTATTTTTTGCCCTCATTCTTTAGAACACAGAAGGCCCAGAATGGATCGGAAAACACGTTTTTGTGTCTCATCTGGAACAGCTGAGTGTAAGTTTTTACTGTGAAAAAATGCTCAAATGTGAAAATGCAATTTAACATTTTTTATGTTGTACTAATGATACTTGTTTCTCCTAGTCCAAGGCTTCCTGCACTTGTCAAGCACTGCTGCTCGAAAGAATGCTGAAAATCTATGAAGACATTTTCCAAGACATGTTGCACAAATCTAAAGAGACAGAAGTGAAAGCCAATTTAACATATGTTATGACTAAGGTACATGATCTGAAACACAGGTACAGTCAAGAGCAGAAAGTATGGAGAGAGCTTCAGGACATTCACTCAATCAAGGTAAACATGAGGACAAGAGAACAAAACTGTACATTTTACTGAATTACTTACCACAATAGCCACAATATATGATATGATATCTGATACATATGTTTTTTCTCTCAAAGGTGAAAAATGGAACAATCCAAGGAGCATTAAATGATTTTCTCATGGTGTTTAAACAGGCCAAAACAGTAAAACCTGTCAAGCTGCAATCAGAAGATCCAAAAGCCCTGTCTCCCATGTAGTAAACTAGTGCTTTGCTATGTACTAGCCTATTTATTTATAAATTAATGGGAAATATTTATTTATTTTTTGTTTTATAATGTACTGTACTACACCATAACACAAAGGAACTTAACTTAAAATCTAACTTATTCTCATCACAAGTATGTTTGCATCAATTACAGTGTACTGAAACGGTGAATGTTTTTAACCTGTGGATTTGCTTGAAATATTTTGTGAGCTTAATGGCATATTTTGTGAATAAAACAACTTTTGCATTCATGTACGCCTTGGTTTGTTCAATAACAAACGTAACAAATTACACATTGTCATATTACACACACACACACACACACACACACACACACACACACGCATACAAAACAAACACCCTGCATGACGTTTGACACTAAAGTCAGAGCCAGTCTGCAAAAATTGGTTAGTCAGAATTCAGAGAAATCTGCATAGTGTATGATGTGGTTTTTTAGGTTCAGATACCATCCATGTTTGATATTTTGAACCAGTTTTAGATCACATATTTTCATTTGTCATGTGTCAGCTACACAATGCACATATTTTTGTATGTTGTTGTGATTGGAATTACTTGAAAGTCTGGTATTGTGTGATCCAAGACTTTAAGTGCATGGTGCTCAATTTTTCTTTGTAACCTTTCAAAACATCTGTTTTGGTTCTGATTATCATATTTATTGTGCTGGAATCATGCGTTTTTAAACCATATGAGTTTAAACTTCTGATATATGTTTTTCTGAGTGCACACATCCGAAGCACACTGACACAGCATGCTAGTACTATACTAAGTTACCATTCACACACAAGTTTACATTAAAAACACACGAGTTACAAAAACAGTTGGTTATGTCTGTGAAGGTAAACTGCTGGGAAATAAATCATGTTTATTTTAGATCTTTGTGGCAGCAGCAATATACAGTGAATAGATCAATAAATCCACTGCTCTGTTGTCTCTTTTGAGGATGGGACTCTAAATAATGTTCTGTGCTGTTCTGTGCAGCCAAAGACAGAACAGTTAGCATGTTTTGCTCAAACTTTCGCCATGGCATTAGAACTGGTACACCGTTGTCTCTTGCTAAATCAAAATGATGGTGCCGTGGGTATAAACTTACAGATTAAGGGCCGGTATTATTATAATGAGATCCCTTTGCCACATCACCAAGGGAGCGAATTCAGACGCGCTTGTTTTCTCAAACACTTGCAGAAAAAGGCTTACCGAAAACAAAGTTACTGGTTTAACCTTTTTCACGTTTCCTTGGTTGGTAGATGCACCAGGGACCAGATTATAGCACTTAAAACCTGGAAAAGTCAGATTTTCATGAGATGTCACCTTTAAATATTTGACACATTAAAGGGTCAGTGTCATACAAACAACCCATATGGTGAAGATATATGGATGTTATGAGGGTATAGGTGGGGATGCCATGAAAAGAAATGGTGTAAGGGCCAAACCCTTAATCATTATAAAGGTGACATTTAGTTGACACGCATAAGTACATGTAGGCTTAACAAGGACACTGTAAAATATGTGTTTTATTTTAATTGGAAGTTGATGCCATCTTAAAGGGTTATTTCATCCAAAAATGAAAATTATTTAATTAATGACTCATGTCGTTCCAAACCCGTAAGACCTCCGTTCATCTTCGGAACACAGTTTAAGATATTTTAGATTTAGTCCGGGAGCTTTCTGTCCCTCCATTGAAGCTGTGTGAACGGTGTACTGTCATCAAAGTAGTCTACATCATCAAAGTAGTCCATGTGACATCAGAGGGTCAGTTAGAATTTGTTGAAGCATCGAAAATTAAATTTTTTTACACAATACACAAAATTACTACTTTATTCAGCATTGTCTTCTCTTCCGGGTCTGTTGTGAGCGCGTTCATGATGCTGCTGACGTATGATGCTGCTGAGGTGTCTTCTGGTGCACCAAATAACAAAGATAACATGTCAGCAGCATCATACGTCAACAGTCACAGAAGTCGCTCTCACAACAAACAGAATAAAGTCATAATTTTTGTTATTTTTGGACCAAAATCTTTCTGACTGACCCTCTGATGTCACTAGGACTACTTTGATTATTTTTTTCTTACCTTTCTGGACATGGACAGTATACCGTACACACAGCTTCAATGGAGGGACTGAGAGCGCTCGGACTAAATCTAAAATATCTTAAATTGTGTTCCGAAGAGAAATGGAGGTCTTACTGGTCTGGAACGACATGAGGGTGAGTCATTAATGACATAATTTTCTGTAAAGTCGCTTTACAATGATTTGTATAGTAAAAAGCGATATACAAATAAACTTCAATTGAATTGAAAAGTGTCTGCATGATTATGACCCAATGTGAGCTCAGTTTCAGTAACCAGTGTCGGACCAGTGCCTGTTAAGTGTACCATTTTGGTTGGTGTGATTGTGACCCAATGCCGATGTTGGCTCAGTTTCAGTACCCAGACTTGGGACAGAACTGCCTAAGTGTACCATTTTAGTTGACGTGATTGTGGCCAAATTACAGTGGTTTCAGCTCAATTTCAGTGCCCAGGCTCGGGCCAGTAATGGCTAGTCCTTGTCATATGGAACATTTTGGATGAAAGGTTTGAACCCCTTACTTGATCACCAAAAAGATTCCCAACCACAAAACCACCAACAGCCCCGCCTAGTGGCATCCCCGGGATTCCAGGCGAGAAGATGCATGGTGGGCTCCATAGCAGTATCATGGTGCATTGTTTTAAAGGAAACTTCGGCTGTACAAGCCACATAGATCACACCTTCATCTCTTACTCGCTCTCACACATAACTATAAATACCCCCATTCACTCAAACACATGCATTCAGACGACTGCTAGGACACAAGAAAAAATTTAATTAAGATATTTTAGATTTAGTATGAGAGTTTTCTGTCCCTCCATTGAAGCTGTGTGCACGGTATACTGTCCATGTCCAGAAAGGTAAGAAAAACATCATCAAAGTAGTCCATGTGACGTCAGAGGGTCAGTTAGAATTTGTTGAAGCATCGAAAATTAATTTTTTTTACACAATATACAAAATTACTACTTTATTCAGCATTGTCTTCTCTTCTGGGTCTGTTGTGAGCGCGTTCATGATGCTGCTGAGGTGTTTTCTGGTGCGCCCAATAACAAAGATAACATGTCAGCAGCATCATACGTCAACAGTCACAGAAGACGACACAAGGTAAGAGATTGGGAAAGTGCTGTGGGGAGTTGATAAATGATAAATGCCAAGATCTGGCATGAAACTCTAGATGGCGCAGGCTGATGGGTCCAAACTGATGATATTCACATCATTAAACTACTTTGCACAAGCTGATTGGTTCATGTTGCATGCATCAAGTGAACTTGCTGCTTTCAATCTAAATGGCTGGTTAGCATTTACAAGAGCAGTTTGCAGGTCACAACAAACAGAATAAATTCGTAATTTTTGTTATTTTTGGACCAAAATCTTTCTGACTGACCCTCTGATGTCACTAGGACTACTTTGATTATGTTTTTCTTACCTTTCTGGACATGGACAGTATACCGTACACACAGCTTCAATGGAGGGACTGAGAGCTCTCAGACTAAATCTAAAATATCTTAAACTGTTTTCAGAAGAGAAATGGAGGTCTTACTGGTTTGGAACGACATGAGGGTGAGTCATTAATGACATAATTTTCTGTAAAGTCGCTTTACAATGATTTGTATAGTAAAAAGCGATATACAAATAAACTTCAATTGAATTGAAAAGTGTCTGCATGATTATGACCCAATTTGAGCTCAGTTTCAGTAACCAGTGTCAGACCAGTGCCTGTTAAGTGTACCATTTTGGTTGGTGTGATTGTGACCCAATGCCGATGTTGTTGGCTCAGTTTCAGTACCCAGTCTTGGGACAGAACTGCCTAAGTGTACCATTTTAGTTGACGTGATTGTGGCCAAATGCCAGTGGTTTCAGCTCAATTTCAGTGCCCAGACTTGGGCCAGTAATGGCTAAGTGTTTCATTTCTCAACATTGTGACTGTGGTCCAATGCGGGTGGGGGTGTTTAGATGGGGACTTAGTTTTAGTACCCAGACTTGGGCCAGTACTGGCTAAGTGGCACAATTCTTTGTTGGCATAATTGTGGCCCAGTATCGGCTCTGTTTCATTACCCAGACTCAGGCCAGTACTGGCTAAGTGTTTCAATTCTTGATTGTGATCAAGACATGATTGTGGCCCAATGCTGGCAGTTTTGGCAGCCGGACTGAGGGGAGTGTATTTGGGATGATTTTGGGGCATCATTCATCCCATGTCCATGCTGAGTCTGGCAATCACAGCCTGCAGAATAATAATGGCAAGGACATGTTCTGTATATTTTCCAATATAGAATGACTGGTTACATTCTCATATGATTATGGATGTTTAGTATGGGAACCCTGGATTTCACTTCAGTCTCTTACTGCATTTTAAGTCCTTGTCATATGGAACATTTTGGATGAACGGTTTGGATGATAAGCCTTTTACTTATCATGGTATAAACCATCCAACTTCCAGTTTGATTAATTATCTCTGGTTTGTACTCAGAATATCAGTACATGTTTAACATGAGGTGCAAAATATGGGTTTTTCAGCTGATGAATAATGTAAATGAAACAGTGCAAAGTAAGCGGTTCATAGAAGGAATATCCTTTTTGGTTTCTACGTAGTCTGTATGATGTACATTGAGGAGTCTGGGGTAACACCTCATACAACCACAGCCGTGGAAAATCAACCACGCCGACGATACTCAATTGGAAAATGCGACATACCTCCAACACTGAGGTCTGGAGTGTCTGAGTGGCAGCCGATAGGAACCGAAAACATAATTTATTTTTATATTCTTTCATTGATATTTCCCATTTTACCATTACGTAATTGGTTGGAGGACCTTAATCATGACAAAAAAAAAAACCTAGCTAAATGAAGTGGCCTTCAGGTGGCTTTCTCTGTTCTTACTTACAGTAGATGTAGTATCACCTCAAGTGACCTAACAGAAAAAATGAATTCTCCCTTTTTGAAAGTGTACCTGTCTCACACCACTCATCACATTTAAGTCTGTCTTCCTCTCATTCTCTTTGTCATTCTCTCTCTTTCTCTGTGCGCAGGGCAAAGCTGATGAAGTGTTAAAACCTCAAACGCCGGTTGCATCTCCTGACGAGCAACAGCACAACTCAATTTTTCTGCAGTCATTCAAAAAGTCCTTCTTTATATACATCATCTTTTTTTTAGCTCCATGTGGGTTTCTGAAGAACTACTAGTGAAGTGTTTCAGCCTACTTTTGTTAGTTTTTCCACCAACTGCATCTAAGAGAAAAGCTACAAAAAAGTCAAGGTTAATTACTCTTCTGCTAAATGCCACAAGCTTTAATCAATAAAACAAACAAACAAAAAACTTCTGATTTCCTTGCTATCAGACTGCATAAAAGTGCTGTGTGGACTGTGTATTGCACATCATTGCATGTAGAAGCTGAAAAATAAATTAGCATAGTAAGTGGGTATAAGATCAAAATTTACTAAATGTGGTGCAAGGTTATTATTTGAAACCCTAGGATAAGAGGATAAGAAGAAAAACACTACTTCCTTCTCAAATGGGAGACATTCATGCATAAGCATCATTGTAGTGGGCCCATGAGTCCTGAACCCCTTACTTGATCACCAAAAAGATTCCCAACCACAAAACCACCAACAGCCCCGCCTAGTGGCATCCCCGGGATTCCAGGCGAGAAGATGCGTGGTGGGCTCCATAGCAGTATCATGGTGCATTGTTTTAAAGGAAACTTCGGCTGTAAAAGCCACATAGATCACACCTTCATTACTGCTCGCTCTATAAATACCCCCATTCACTCAAACACATGCATTCAGACGATTGCACGAGAACAGTCGGGTGTCGCAAGACGTCTTAAAAAGTGAACTTCGGCTTTTAAAAGACAGGAATACATTTCAGTGAGAACCTTCAACTAACTAGGATGATTGTGCAAAACAGAACAATCTTTTTCTGGGGAGTATGTTTGCTGACTTCAGGATGGGCAACATACAGCGAGGCCAGCGTCCCTGAGAACCTGGACAAGAGCATTGATGAGCTTAAAGCATACTATGTAAGTAGACCAGTTCAGATTTCAAAGATTTGTCACATCACAGAGAGGGAGTGAAAAAAAGAGTCCAAAAAGTTAACCGATAGGCATTGGTGATGGTACTGTTTCAGGATACGGCCTGTAAGATACCTAAAGACACAAACCCTTCCAGATCTTTTTTTATTTTTTTTTGAAAAAGCTGGCTTTACAAATTACTCAACTTTTACTGGAGTTGGATGTTTGAGAGGTAGCATAATACAAAACAGGAAGTATAGTCTACCATCCATGCAGTCTGAAACTGGCCTTTCTTCTATAATGGAACGTGTCTGATCTGTAGGCTGAGTTTCAGATGTATCGCACTGATGATAATAATAAAAAAACATTCATCAGATTAAGTGAGAAAAGAAAAGTCCATAATGACGTGTAAATTCTAAAATAGTAGCTGATGTAAACAATGACCCTTTCGTTTCTTCCAGATAAAAGATGATCATGAGATACACAATGCACATCCTGTCTTCCTACGGGTCCTAAAAGACTTAAAGGTGAATCTTGAGGTAATTAACCTTCTTAAAAATAAACTCCTTTGCACGATGGCTTGGCATTTGCAATATTTTGGTCTAAAATACCAGTCTAGTCATTCTAAACCAAAAGTCATATTGTTTTGATACATTCTATATGGCATATCCTGTGCTGAATGCCATTTTTTTTTTTTTTTTTTTTTTTGCAGGAACCTGAGCAGAATCTTTTGATGAGCATCATAATGGACACATACAGTAGGATATTCACTCGCATGGAGAATGATAGTCTGAATGAAGCTACAAAGGAAAGAATTGCACACGTTCAAGAGCATTTGAAAAAACTGAAAGAAAACTACTTTCCAGGCAAAAGTGCAGAGCTCAAGACATATGCAGAAACCCTATGGGCGATCAAGGTGAGACAACAGTTTCATGCTCTCTCTCTCTCTCTCTCTCTCTCTCTCTCTCTCTCTCTCTCTCTCTCTCTCTCTCTATCCAAGAAAAAACAAGAAAAAGGACCAACCAAGAAAATGGGCATACAGTTAACAGACATTAAAAAAAGAAATCGTCTTGCCCTTGAACTTTGATCAGTCACATTTGATACAATTCTTTAAAAACCACACCATATGCTAGATATGAAAACAAATAAATGCACAAGATAGATAGAAATTTCTTTTTCTATCTATCTTTTTCAAAGTTTTACTTTGTGTCGACTTTGAAGATAAATGAGCAGTGCCATTGTATAGACATATCACTGATTAAATGCTTTACAATTGCAGGAAGATGACCCAGTCGTCCAGCGCAAAGCTTTGTTTGAGCTGAAGCGGGTCTACAGAGAAGCAACGCTGTTGAAAAACCTGAAGAACAAAGAGCGCAGGAGACGACAAGCCAAAAACACAAAAAATCAAAAGTCTTAATAGATCTTGATCAACATTTAAACGAATTGTGGGAAATCAGTGTTATTTATTCTATTTATAAAGTTTATGTTGTACACATATTTAATTGTTTTTAACTGACATTATTTATTTGTCCTTATTTATTTGAAAAAAAACACTGTACACCACTTGCTAGTAACATGGCAAATTTTGTAAGGTCTATGACTGAATAAAATAATTTTTAAGAATGGTTGTGCTAATGTAAGTTATTATGATATGACAGTCTATTGTTATACCTTTATGCTATGACATTTTTCTTTTCAGAGAATATGATACAGAAATGCTTCCCATTTTCCCCCAGCATTTAAAACTCTTTGTCATTGTTTCATTAGCATACATTTGGCTTAGTCCAAACACTGAATGTCCCATTAGATTAAAGTGCCACTACCACCCATAACTAAAAGCAAAAGAAACCATCATCACATTTCACGATACAAATCATGTTTGAACAAAAAACAAATAGAGAGCCCTGAGAAAATGTTGATTACAGTTGCCAAAAAACAAGATGGATACTTATGTCACCCTTAAAAGTGTATCAGTGTCATTGTATTAGATAACAAACTTCAAACCAAGTGGCATTTCTTAAGTACACACACACAGACACACACACATGGTATGCTATCTATTTTAAATGTGTCTGAAAACTTCTCAGGACCTCTATAAATATACCAAACTAGGTGGTTATGTTAACAGAGCACATTCTATCCCTTTGCTATTTCATTTCTCTTTAAAAGACTTGCAAATGACCCAGCTGTGAAATATAATGCTGCTTATAAAATCGTATACAGTCCTTACGGGAATCCCAGGCAAAAAGAAAAATGTAATTGAACAGGTTTGGCGTTATCTGGCCATGTAAGGAAGCCTATCACAACACAATGTAATAATAACAAATGAGCTCATATTAGGTTTCAATTTGACTTCCTTAAAAAAAATGAAGTTGGAAATGTATACTTCTTGTGTGACTGCCAGGAAAAAAGTGGCCCTATCAAGTCCAAGAGGGTGGAGAATATTTTTACTAACACTGTTCAAGCTAACAATTAGTATGCAAAAAAAATTCAGTTGTGATTTTCCTTGCAGCTCCATGATGGTTTATACTAGTTTGTTCTGATATGGTGCTGATCTAACTGCAATTCATTGGCAAATCAAGTGAAGCTGGTAGACCAGCATGGACTTTTTGTAAAAGCTGGCTGATCAGTCTTCTTATGCCCATTGAAGACACCAGCATCACATACAGGGAGCCATGATGATGATGATGCAAGTGCTATTTCTCAGCAAAGTCATTTTAACTGCTGATGATGCATTAACCACAAACCAGAAAATATAGAAAGAGTACATGATTACATGCTCATACTCACCAACACACGCACTTTCCTGCCAGCAACAGGATTTGCAATGATTCTTGGAGCTTTAACAAAACTTATGGATCTAAAAATTGTATATATATTTTCCCCTTTTGCTTTAAGAGTCATGAAACTACCCATTTCAACACATGCCAACTCTCACCACAGTTTCGAAAAAGCTGCAGAGCTGTCTGCGGTCCAGCCAGCTTTACTTTGCTTTAATGGGGTTAACATGATCAAAGGTTCTCACAGATTCGCAAAACAACATGTACTACTATACGACTACATATAATGTCATTTCCATAACTTTAATCTAGTGGTTAAATAAATACTGGCACATTTGCATGTGTATTCTTAAAGAAGCATAAAGCAGTACAAAGCAGTCTGAAGAGTGTTGCAGCACTAATGACATTTCTTTAATTTAAAGACAAAGCCATGGTTGTTTTCTAAACCAATGTTTAATAAAAAATAAAATAAATAATTTAATGCTGTACTTAAAACATATTGAACTGTTACTTGAAACACAGAGGTACATACAAAGATTTGTGAATAGAATATGCTATTTTTGTGATGTTGATTAAAAATCGAAGTCTTCTGACCTGTTAATACACTCATATACACCTAGAACAGATCATTGTAATGCAATAGCAGAGCTGTAATTTTGTGGCCATCGGACCAACATGGAAAAACAAAACGTACAAGGAAGTCAATTCTGTTTTGAATGTACACTGGAAAGCAAACATTCCAAAGCCATTTTTGTTGTTCCAGGAAGTAGAATTAGAAGTAGAACCTAACTTTCATTTACTGCCGCCAATGTCCCAAAGCATAATTGATTTCTATGTGCTTTTGACCTGATGCGTCCACTGACTGGGTGTAAACATAAACCTAGAAACCTACCTGTATGGCATGCTGCATAGAAATTAAATGTAGCACAGAAATTATAGAAATTCTGTTGCTGTATAGCACTGTGAAGATGCTATGCAACACCTTTTAGCACCATGCAAGCAGACATGTGCAACTATTGTTTCCGAATATCAGTTTAATGGTTGCAGGGTAATGTGATAGAAAAGAGAAATGTGATAGAAATGTCAACTAAAATCAGATATACACATTTACCCGAAAGCAATACCAATGAGTTATCCTGCAGTTTTGTCCAACCAAATGCTAGAATGAGAACGTCCCGCCCTGTAATACCATTTGCATCTGACTAGCAAGTAGCAAATCATGGTCGATGGGATGTTACTGAAGTTAGGGTGCCTTGTATTATAATATATGTTGGCTTTTTATATGGCCCAACATATAGGTGAGATTTCTTTCATTTTTAAGCAGCTCAAACTGCTTCCTGTTTACACTGACATTCATTTCAAAGAAGCAGAGTAAAGGGCTGATGAAGTGTGGATAAGAAAAAAGCATTATGACTCTGGAAATCCCCCCTTACCCCTCCCCAACCCTATTCCCCATTTGTCTCTTTTCATTTAATGCTGAGCACACGGCAACAGAAGCTGGAAATTCCTTGGGTCTGGGGATTGCACAGGTGCACATCTTAAAGTGTGTTGCTGTTTGGAAATGTACGTGGAAGGGTCAACAGACACATAATCAAAGGCTTAGATGGAATTTGCTGATTAAAATGAGGACATTTGACTTAAAGAGAAGAATAATAATTCAGTTTGTCTACTAACATGTGCATCATTGTAGAATTGTTGGCATTTTCATGTAAATGTAAATGTAAATGTAAATTTTTCTGAAACATCCTTATCATTTCCACTATAATTCTATTTCCAACACATCTCAATAGAATATGCGGTGGAAATGTTGCTGGTGATGTTTTTATTTTTTTAACATTTGTTTTATAAAATTGCCTCGTCTTTGTCTTGCTAAGACACTTAAATTGAACTTATTTGTGATTTGTGCCTTGATTTTTCATTGCGTTTTTATAAATCATATCTCATACTTAATCTCAAGCATTTTAATAACACTGTATGATAGTAAACTAACTTTTGATACAAAAATGGCAAAACTAGTTGTCACTATAGGTTCTGTAAAATATGTGATGAATTTCATATGTTGAAACCAGGTTTGGAGCAAGGGTAAAGCATTATATTGATAATCGAAACATAAAAGGCATTATACCATATAAAAGCAAATTGAGGCATAATAAAGAAAAGAGTTTCTGCCAGATTTAACTGAATAAGGAGAATAAAGAGTGTTTAATAAAGAGATATTAAATAATATCCACTCCTGGTTAAGAAAAGGCCTTAAAGTTATAACGTGACAAAGTAATATAGATTTGAAGCTACTGACCTAAAAAAAGAAAAAAAAGGAGATGAGATGAGATAAGATAAGATATTGCAAAGTGGCCTAGATTTCAAATCCCCTCAGTTTCCATTAGTGACCCTTATCGGTTAAAACAAGTTTCCATTTGACCAATCTGTCTAGCTTTAGAGTCATTATCATGCAAATACAACATTTTGTGCTTTCTTACTGTCTTTAGTACAAGTATAATTCATTATGCTTTATGTTGTCCTTAATTAACTTTCCTTGACCAAGACTGTGGTTTGCATAGATATTTAGAATCTGGGACATCCTCGAGTCGCATAAATGTCATGACCTCATTATAGAGTTGAAATGCAATTTTGTGGTGACTTTCTTTTATTTAAGCTCCTTCGAGTAGCATGAAGCAGCCAGAAAACTTTGCATTCTGCAGTGTCAATCTGAGCCAAGACACAATCCCCATTGGATACACTAGCCAACGTGGATTGTATTACGCTTCAGGAGTCTGACATCATCACCTGTCTTGATCTCAACTGGAAAGTCAGAATCAAAGAGAAGGGACTTCTGCTGACGTCACCAGGAAACTAGAATAAATACAAAGGTGAGGACCAGAGCGAAGGCAAACGGAAGAACGGAATTAAGCAGGTGTATCAGCTGGACCTGGATTCACATACATTCATTTAGTCACTTTGCAACTGAATATGGCCAGTGCTTTGCTGTATTATTTTCTGATCCTGATTTTCGGCATTCCCATGCATGAATGCACGGCGGTACTCCAAGATGGCAAGTGTGTCATCGAGGAACCCTGTTTTGACCTGAGCGTGATGGCTAATTCAGCCAAGCTTGTCAGCAAAGATGTGGTGAGTATTCTGACCCTACTATCAGCCTAGAGCTAGAACTCAAATTGCCCATTATTCACATGCAAATAACTGCATGCATTTATTATAAAACTAATCCATACAAAATGAGGGTGATATGCCTGTGGGAATAATCTAATGTCCTACCACAAAGGGCTGCAACTAGAACTAAAAGTCAGGTGTTCATGTGCAGAATCAGTTTACTAGTAAGGTATTTGGAAAATGCCTTGGAGACTTTGAATATTTCAATTGGTGACCATTTTTGAATGATCCTCTCAGACACCTGAGGATGGTGAGAAGATCCTCCTGAGGCACAACTCCTTTGACAAAATTCAGAAAAAGGTAAGATGCTTTGTCTGAATTCATATTATGAGCTATCGCATTATCACATATCATATGTTATTTGTTGGCAAATTAAATATATTGGGAGTCCTGTTATGAGGCAGGGCTCAATGAGGTCCCATATGATATAGCCAGCTAATTGGGCATGGGGCCAACCCATAAAAGAAGCCCAACCCATAAAAATATTGACTTGGCCCCTATGAATTTTAGCAACAGTCTTAATACACCTATAAAAAACTGATTTCTGTGTCGTGTGTTACATATTTCAGACTTCACTCAAAGAAAATGTTTTTACTACTCAAGCCATGTGCATGTACGCATGTCTTAACAGTACAGAAATATGATCAAGATGCACCTCTGGAAATTTTTTGTTGACATACTTTCATGCCATCTACATTTCTGGTGGCATCGGGTTTCACGAATGTATTCTAAACTGAACTGTATCATTTTCATTCATCAGAAAAATCTTCATAGCTGTGTCCTGCAGAAAATCATTGACCTATTTCAAGATGTTCTCGATAAGACGAATGGGGCCTATGTACAAGAAAATGAAGAAATGAACCACCACATTGATCTTGTACACATTATGGATCAGCTAAGAAACTGTGTTTATGAGGTCAGCGCATTCCATTTTCAGAACAAATATCATAAACTGTTGAACTGTTAAAATGTTACATCATCATGTCTGGGTTTAACTAGACAAGTACTAACCAAAACCAGATCATGCTGGTCTTTTTAGCAGTGTGCAACCTGGTTTGTTAACAATATAGAAACATTTTTACTTAAATATTTAGTTTTTAAACTAAAGGCCATTTCTTAAGCGTAGGTTGTTTCCTCAGACTGACTAATTTCTTTACTACCAATTCTTTGTTTCAGAAAAAAGATAGATGTAAAAAGCTATATAGGATGTCTGACATAACCACAACTTCCTCTCCAGTGGTAAATATTCTTGTACTTATTTGCAGTATATATTAAATATGAATAAATAATATAATATTTTACTCAGAATCAACTAAAACACTCATAAATGTACTTTTATCTAGATTTTGGAGAAAAAAATGAACCCAAATCAGCTTGCGGTTTTACAGCTCCAAAAACTGAAGTCTGCCAGTGATAGGGTAAGAATGGGTTTCGAACTACTGAAAAACAGATAAATCGAGTTTCTGTATGTTTCTTATTAACTCTTCATCTTCATTGGTCTTACAGGTCAGCGATGTGCATATCCAGCAGAAGGTCATGGACGAGCTGAAAACCCTCCATCTCTATATGCAGGGAAAAGGCTTCCGGAAAAATACGAACGACTAAAGAGAAGCATGATGTTTTATGAATTCTGGCCAGCAATGTGTTATGTCACATCTCTGTCTGATCACTAAGATATGTGTCAGTTTAAGCAGGGACAGAATACCAAGCTATCTCTTATAAATGAGACCAAACTTATTTACCAGACCATTTTTTTTTCTAATAAGGCATTTTAGATGTTAATTATTTAGTGCAAATGTCTTTTTTTGCTTTTTTATGTAATGAGTATTTAAACAGTATATGCGTATTGCTTACCTACTTTCGGTGAAAGATTGAGTGTACTGCAGTAAACGCAGGTGAGAAAATAGACAAGATATAGATAATTTTGCCAATGAAAACACAAAATACATGTTTTTCTTAGTTTTTTTTTATTGCATTAATTTGTCTGCTCAGTAAAACATTTTATATCTGGCTCTGTATGTTTGCTTAAGTGTCCAGAACAGATTAAATTTGTTTTTGTTTTTTTGTGAGATATTATTGGTAATTTCTTTGGGAAATTCTCAAGTGATTGGATAACATTGGTTCTGATAATAAACCTAAATATATTTAAACAGTTAATATAATTTTGTATTCATCATTTTTGTGTGTGTGTGTGTGCCTTTTTCTACCCCTCTGTTGTTGTTTATTTATATCCATCTGTATTATATATTTAACTACACAACTCTACACTAACAGCTACACTTAACTCTGCTGTAAGGCCCCCAGAACTGCCATTCGCTTCTGTACATGAGTGAGATGCAGGCATGCATAAAACTCATGTATGTTAAAAGCAAACAATGCATGATACACAACAAGCTACTGCTTAGAGATGATGAGATCATCCATATTTACCATAAGTGACCCTGGACCACAAAACCAGTCTTAAGTCGCTGGGGTATATTTGTAGCATTTTTTTTTTTTTAATCAGTAATATGCATTGCTAAGGACTTAATTTGGACAACTTTAAAGACGATGTTCTCAGTATTTAGATTTTTTTTCATCCTCAGATTCCAGATTTTCAAATAGTTGTATCTCGGGCAAATATTGTCCTATCCTAACAAACCACAAAAATAGAAAGCTTATTTGTTTAGCGTTCTGATGATGTATAAATCTTAATTTTGAAAAATTGACATTTAAGTGGCATATTTTATTTTGCCTTTTGTAATTTTGTTTGTTCCTTTTTTGAGGCACATCGTGCAACCTGGCACCTGACTAATTTGCCGAGTTAATACCAAGTGACGAATAAATTAACATCAAAATACCATAGAATTTGACATTGACAAACTAAAAATATGTGCATTTGCATCTCTTTTAAGCAATGGCATGCTTATTTATTTTGCTATTTTAAAAATGCCTTTTAGTATTGTTTTCCCCTACTTTACGAATTGTGACCCAGCAATTGTAAATAACTGATATTATATTTGGAAAGTAAGTAACGCTATAGTAATGATATGCTTGTTCATGTTAATTAAGTTCCTTTAATTATTTCCTTCATCATGTTGCATTTTTAATTTAATTATTTGTAAAGACATTTAAAAATGATTGAATTGAAAAGTGAAACTTCAAATACACACCATGACCAAGCAGGATATCATTGCTGTTGAGCGTCAAAACAACAGTGACTTAGGGAGTCGAAAGCTTCAGATCTTCATCATATCTCATTTAAATCATGCAAAAAAACTGCCAGAGATACACAAGAAATAGCAGAGCCCACGGCGGAAACTGTGGCGGGTTGATGAAATTCATGCAAGTAAAGAAAAGAAAGAAGATAATGAATGAATGAAGGAACTATGAAACTTTGATCATCTTCTAGTACTCAAAAGATGATTAAACACATGTCATCCGCTTTCTGCTTCATGCATGAGTGCAACAGCTCTGCCTTGTCGCATGAAGTGATGTCACTGAGAAACCCCCAGTCTACCATCAATTCTGGTAAGAGGCTGTGGCAGCTTACGATAAGCAGAGCAAAGTTGACCACAGACCCAGCCTTCTACTGAAGGGTGGTGTCAAACACATACAGTGACACAGAGAGAAAGAACTGAGGTAGAGGCCTGGAGGAAGATGCACACTGACAGCCTGAAGAATTTAATGAGAATAAAAACAGGTACTTTTTGCAGGAAAAAGTCTCTTGTTGGCTTTTGTAAATTGACAAATTAAAAGAAATGAAATAAAACATGATTGTGAGAGAGTATGAGTTGCTGGATCTCCCTTCACCTGTTGCAGTTCCTGTGATTTCATGCTAAATACCTCTTCCACATGGCTTGATCATTAACCCTTTGAAAACAAGCGCTCTATACTGTCAGCAAGTTATCTGTCATTAGACGTTCAAATTGAAAATAAAAGTATATCTGTTTATATGTGTGTATGTGAGTGGGTGTTTGTCAGCACTTTCGTTTTCACTTGGGTCCTGCTTTGCATCCAAAATGCACAGTGTGAGCATCTCTGCACCAAACGTTAATGACATCAGCTTTTAGAGGCTTCTTCCTTGAACAAGTGAGAAGTAAAACGTATGTGGAATCAGCAATGCTATGAAGGAAAAATAACTACAAATCATTTGACAAAATCAAAAAAAGTCCCGGTTAAATAGCCAATTACTTGGCACTTCCAAAGAAGTCGGTATGCTTTAATATCTGATTACTTTTGCTAAAGCAAGTTCTAGTGAAAAATATTGGGTATGTCACATAAACTATAACCTCAGAGGTCTTGACCTTCTAGGCGATATCTAACAATTAAAAGTGTACAACAATACCACAATTATCTATATAGAGAATCTAAAATTTACATTAAAAGGAAATGACAACAGTATATACAGTAATGATCTGTGAAAGATAAGAGAGAATGGGTTAGGTCGGAAAAAAGTCACGATTGGAGTAACTAGATCATGAACCTTTGAAGTTCATGCTCGTCATGGTTCTCCTCACCGCATTACCCTCCGAAATCTGAGTTCACCCACCTGTCATTGAAATATATCGCAGCTTAAAGTTTCGGGGAGAATGTTCAGGGACTGACACATAGTGTAGGCTGAGGATATCTAAAGGTTCCACTTTCATACAACACATGGGCTTCCTGAAAATAAGGCCCTCATGCTATGTGTGCATTGAAGTTGGAGCATGCCTATGTTTCTAGAGTCCTCTATCCCACAGATTTATACAGCACATAAGAAACACATGAATCTGTATAGCACATGAAAAAGGGTCCTATGTTCCCAAAGTCTTATGTTCACCGGATTTATATGGCACATACAATAGGTTCAACTTAACAACAAAGATAGAGACCGCTTTATTAATTCACTTGATGTTGAAGGCAGACTTTGTGGAGGACTGTAATGAAATAATTTGAAAAATTAGAGACGTAGATTGTTATCAAAGAACATAACAGTGTTGGGTCCGAGTCCACCTTTTCAAATCTTGAGTCTATTGAGTTTGAGTGGCAGATGTTTATTAATGTCTTTTTATCTTCATTGTATGTTGTTACTTATTGTTTCATATTTTATATTACACACTACAGCCAAGTCCAACTACCCCAACTCCACTACATAATTGAATCTTTGAGTGAATAGAACATACTTTATAGTCTGGTGAACATAATCATGTGTTCTTATGTGCCATATAAATCTGGAATACATAGGACTCTGGGAAAATAGGAATGACCACCCTTGGGGAAACATGCTAAGAAGAAAATCTGTTCCCATTATCTTATATCAAATAACAAGACAAGCTTCTACATGTGATCTGCCACTGTGTTCTGAAAGGTCATGTGCAAAACCGCCATGAATAAAACACAAATCACAACACAACTTTACTTGACTGACACTATTCACTGATACAGACCTGTTATTACCCCCAGTGGACCCAAGGTGAGGGTGTACCTTTCACAATTCCCTTCTCCCAATAGACGTACACCGTTCATGTACACTTTTTATACTCAAACACCCTTCATTCAATAATACTAGACTGCCATCGACTTGCACAAATTTACAAGAGTTATATTGGAAACAAAGAATAAAGTGGTTTGGAGATAATGATCAGAAACCAAAATAAACGTAAAGGAGCCGAAACATCCTCTCTGAGAGAAATTCACAAGACAGTAGATACATGTGTCAGGCTTAATAGCTGGAGCACTGAACCGCAAACTATTGCCAGATGTTCTTATGATACAGGCAATGTAAATTCATTGAGATGTTGGTGTCACTAATCAATTTCTAAAGAGTTCTGGATGGTTGCTAGGATGTATAAAATGTGTTGTCGAGAGAAGCAACATCAAACTATGAAACATCTCACATCAGTTAGCGGTATTACAAATGATTATAGGCCATGCTTCAATCCTACATTTAGCTAATATGTTAATACCCTACTCTCTGGATACATTGTGCTCCCTTGTAGATGTCTGTACATTAGTAAGCATAAATTCAACCTATAGTTTAGCCCCTGCAGCAGTTAATTTGCATATAGAAAAGGGCAGAAGCAATTTAGTTTCCATGAACTGTCATTTCAGAACGTGTCACATTTCCTGTGCATGCTTAACTGCTCTGCACACTGCGTGGTTGTTAACATGTAGGAGTGATGACCAACAAAAAGAAACACTGACAAAATGCATATTTATGCAGTCTGCTTATAAAGTTAGTGAGTGGCGTGAGCACAGTAAAATAGAGAATGAGTGCCATTTGTCCATTCAATGAGTGAAATAACACACTGATGCTGAAGGACTGTCCCTAATCTGAGTGGGATAATCCAAAAATCATTTCTGTTCCATAGGTGAGTAGATCTAATTAAGAAAAGGTGATTGGAAAATACTGATGAGTCAGGCTCCACCCACCCTCCCACACATGCACGCGCTCTCTCACATGTTGCCTCATGAACCATGAGTATAAATGGCCTACAAATATATAATTGAACTGCGCTATACACAATATACAAAGCTATATAAACTATACATTTTAAACAATATGCAATATAAGAAACTAGGAAACAAAAACACTGTAATTAATACAACATTTACTAGGATAAGGGATTCTTTCAGATAAATTACAGAATTATTGATTTAAAGAAAATAAAAGCCTTTCTAACTTTAAAAGAAATAACTCAAATGACAACGGGTTTAAAACTGTGCCAGTCACAATTTCCAAATTTAGAACTTGCATTTCAATGCAGAGCAATATCTGTAGGAGAAACACTGCCATTACCCTTGAATACCACCTACAGCAAACATCAGGGATGGAAAATATTATTCAGAATTATTGCGTATGAATGTGGGTATTCTTTGAAGGCATACACTTTTTTTTTTTGGTCTAGTCCACCGTGAGGTTTATAAAAAGATTCACAATGTGTACAAATGTTCCTTATAGCAAGACTTTAGTGTCACTAGGCCATGGTTTAGTTGAAAAAAGGATACTGAGCTGGGGAGGGGCTGAGGGTATTTCCAAAAACACTTTTCACCTCAGTAATGACTGGACTACTGACAAGAAATAGCATTCACGTTATTAATAGCCTATGCTACATGAATGTAATGAAAATCATGAGCATTTGGTCATAATCGTTCTAATAAATGTAGCAGGGTGCTTTGAACTTTTCACTTAACTTCTAAATTGTGGGGAAAAATAATAATAAATTATTGGGGTTGGGGGGGCTTAATTATTGGCAAAGTAATTTAATTAATTGCAAAATAGGCCTACTCCTGCACAAAGACACGGTGATATAGCTCCATCTCGTGGAGAACCTCGTGGAAAAGAACCATAACCAATGGGCATAACTAAACTAATTTTTATTTATTTATTTATTTATTTATTTTTTTAATGAGAAATAAAAATAACAAATCTCAAATATAAATACAACGGAACTCAGGGTTGTCAATCCACTTTATTTCAGTACCAAAAAAGCTGAAAGCCATGAAATTTTTTATGAATTTAGTCATATAATTAGAAAGTCGTAATATCACTAAAAAGGCACTTTTAAAATGTCAGTTTAGCGGGACACTGGAGCGGTAACGTTAGCTTTGCAGCAGAGACTCAACGGTGAATACTTAATATTACAATAATAGTACACATATTGGTAATCTTGGAGTAATTTCAATTTTACAACTGACTGTTTTTAAATGTGCTTCGGGCAAGTATCCACAGAAGACATTATGTCTTTTATCTCTCATTATTTCATATCGAAAATTCGCGCCCTTTATGAAGAGGCCTATTGGAAAACTTTATTCTTTATTTTGCATTAAGTCTGTCAGACTACTGGTTTATATAACTGATTTTGATACATTTTCTTTTATTACAGGTCTTTGGTGCTAGGAATAAGGCTGCAAGATTTTATGAACGTTTCTGACAGAATGAAGGAGGAAGAGTTTACTCAAATTGACTTTGATGTTTACTTTATGGAACGACACAAGGTAAGAGATTGGGAAAGTGCTGTGGGGAGTTTTTGTGACATCTAGTGGTTAAGTGGAAAATAAAATAAAATGTAAAAAAATCACATTGTACCCTAATTGTAGAGATATAGTATATCTATTAAATACATATTTTAATAGACATATTTATTTATTTATAAACATTTATTTATTAGAGGATCAACCCCATGAGATGAAACATCTCGTTTTCATGGGGGTCCTCAAGATCATATCCAAACAACATAGAACAGCAGAACAACAGAGTAGATACAATCAAATAAAACTAAAAATCAAAATAATCATAATTAAACAGTAATAAAAAAAATTAAAATAAATAAATAAATAATAATTAAATAAATAAATCACGCACTCAAAGACATTCACACATGCCATACGGATACGCACGCAACACATGCATGCCCGCACACACACACCCACAAGCTCTCACTATTCCCACCCATCACAGATTAAGTAAAGTAAGCAACAGTGGTTCCCAAAATGTGGTATGTATACCACTAAACACATTTTATTTTATTTTATTTTATTTTATTTTATACCCCTTTTGAGTAAAACTTTTTAATCTAGGACTCAGTGAAAGTCAAGTGATTTAAGAGAGGTATTTGGTGTGAGATGTTTGCGAACAACTGATGTAACATATTGCATATAACACAAAATCCCAAATATAACTAACAAAGTTAACATCACTATATATGTACATATATATATACACAAGTACATTCATATATACACAGGTACATAACATGACACATGTCAATGCCATATATATATCATCATAATTGTGTATTAATAAATAAGTTCATAATATGCATATTTAATATTTTGCTGGCATATGAATCTCTCCTTAGTGGAAGCTTGTTTTGAAAAATCTGAGAGATCTGTGAGTTCTTTGGACTTTTAAAAAAATTAGAAGGAGCACAAAGTGTGGGAGTGCCACAGACATCAAAATAAAGCACATGTAAAAACACATGAAATACTGAAATCTCTATGTTGAGATCACTTGACCAGCAGTGAATTGTTGGTGGCTTAATATCCCTGAGCATCACAGAGTGTCAAACGCCAGGACATACTGAAGTTTCTTTCATTTTAAACCTACATACCCAATCAGCCAAGAATGACAGCAAACCTGGACAGGTAGAACGCCGCAAAAGATTTATTTCTTGTGTTTTTCTTTGTGTGAATTTCTGTGTTCTGCTTAGGAGGTCTCACGAACCAAACGCAGGGAAATATAACTTAAATGTAAAGCCACTGATAAATGCCAAGATCTGGCATGAAACTCTAGATCAGTGGTTCCCAAACTTTTCCATTCCACGACCCACCTAGACAAGTGTAATATATTTCACGACCCACCAAAATATTAAAAAAAAAAAAAAAACAACGAGTGAAATTACTTTAAACCTAATCTTACTTAAAATTTTTATGACAGAAATTAAGTATTTAAGAAAAATAACCATTTTATTTTAGAGTACAACTGAAAATTTCACTACAAATTTACAAGTTTTAATTTTTGTTTACTGGCGTTAAAATATGTAGTGTCCATAAAAACGTGAAGCAGGCTCACTCCAGTGAAGTGTGATCTGCGCTGCTGTGTTTTGTTGCATTCATGATCCTTCCGTGTGTGTCGGCGAGAACGGAGCACAATCCAACACTTTTTTAGAAAAGCATAAGAAGCAAAGCAGAACTATCTAAAACAGTTTGGAGATTAAAATAATTGTGAAATAGGTAAAAAAAGACCGATTGAACCTTTTAATGACATTGCTCTGAGACCTTCAAAACACGCAACGCACACGGACTTAATTGCAATTTGAAAATCACACTAAGGATATTGCAGTTCATTATTAATGTTGGTGGGCTATATCGTTGTGATGAGTGGGTTCCCAGTTCCCGCCTCCTTCTTCCTGTGATTGTGAAGATTTTAATGTTTTACACTGGTGCCGAAGCCAGGGAGGAAGGAGGGGCGCGCTGCCGAAGATCCTTCGCCGCTGGGGTGAATCCGCAGTGCCATCGAGCAGGGCGAAGGAGTCTGCCGCCGAGGGTGCTCGATGTGGTGGGCTGGAGTGAGTTGCCGGGGGGGGGGGGGGGGGGGCGAACTCACTCCAGCCCACCGCCTCGATGACTCCTTCGTGGAAAGAGGTGGGAACCGGCGGACAATCAAACAAAGTTTTAATAACCAAATAAACACAAAACAGCACGACAGCCCCTCTCGGATGACTGCCGTGCACAAATAAAAAACAAACACAAAATAAAACCCAGGCCTGGTCCTCTCTCGTCCTTCACTGTCATCGCTCCTCTTTTGTATCTTTCCGATCTCCTCCGTGGTTCTTGAGACCGGTGAGTGTTGCTCATTTCCCAATCACTCCACCGGCCTAGCTCTGTTCCCATGGCACTAGGCCCCGCCCCACTCGTCACATTCGTGCAGCCCTAGACTGAACTGTGTTAGTGTCTGTGTGTCATTGAAACGCAAAATTAGCTGCAGCCAAGTGACTTTGTGCGACCCACCTTGTTCCATTCCGTGACCCACGAGTGGGTCGCGACCCACAGTTTGAAAACCCCTGCTCTAGATGGCGCACGCTGATGGGTCCAAATTGATGATATTCACATCATTAAACTACTTTGCACAAGTTGATTGGTTCATGTTGCATGCATCCAGTGAACTTGCTGCTTTCAATTTAAATGGCTGGTTAGCATTCACAAGAGCAGTTTGCAGGGTGCTTTTAGAGTCCTCTGAGACCCTCCATATTCCCCAGTTCAACATGTACTGATATGCTATATATGCACTTGTCTTGTGCAGTAGCAAAAAGTCTTAAATACTCACAGCACCGTATCGGCATGTGTATTGGGCAATGGCAAGTTCCTGTACTTGCTTCGTAGCAATAATCTACAAAAACAGCAATAACCAACAGCAACTTTGACATATCCAGTACCATACTAAAATCTTCGGAGATTTGTCATGATAGAACTACTGTATATACACCACATTACTATTGCTATGTATATCAGTGTATGAAGGGCCCACTTCCCATCTAGTAGAATTGTATCTTTTCAATTGAAGATTTGGTAGCGTTATATTTTCTCTAAATGTTTAGTGTCTATTTCAAAACTTTTTTTTTTTTTTTTTGAGTCTGAAACTCGACTTCAGGCTTAATGTAATCGTAAACTGAATTTGATGTAAGAGTCAGTTCCTTTTTTGTATATAAAATTCTATTTAAAATCATTTAAATAGTAATAATTTAAATAATAATTTTCTAATTTAAAAAACGTGTGCAACAACAATAAAAAAAAATCTTATTTACAGGGATGTCCGATTTTTTATTTATTTATTTTTTAATGTCCTAACTGTTTCTGTGGACACAAATGTAAACAATACCCCAGCAACAAGTGAGGCCTGTGATCTGTTACAGTTATTAATCTGTCATCTGTTTACAGGACAGGAGGACTTTCTTTGTATAGCGTTACAGTCTCACCTTGGCTGAAGATCTTGTCCTAGCTTGTAGAAACTGCCTGGTTCTTGAACATCAGGGTTCACAAAAGAAGGTGTTTCAGTGTGGACACAACCATCTGGAACAGGTTAACTTGGCTCTATCTTAGTAGTTAATAGTGTTAATAATGCTGAAATATTCATCAATTTAACATATACTCACTTAAAATGATCTGCTAAGATCATAATCATAGTAGAGCAGCATAGTGTGCTTTTCTGCAGTTAAATGAATTTCATCTGGTACTGTGACTATAGTTATTGTTCTGTGCAAGATTGGACCCTGACTATCAAGTAACTTATTCCAGTTCCTCTTACTGACTGCAAGGTGGATGCTAAGAAACAGGCAATTTAACTAATCAATGAAAACTTATCTCAATTTAGGGAGCCCTTAAAGGGGACATAACACTCACACAGTTTCTGCCAATCTCAAGTTAATCTTCAGTACCTTGAGTAGTATTGCGTCCTTCATATCTCAGAAGATTCTTTAGTTTTAATTGAATTATTACCTTAATTTTTGTAAAATGAAAATCACAAGACCCATGATTAATTTTTATTGTGCATGCATAGTTCTCTGCCTTAGTCTAGTCAATCAGCTGTGGGCAACACATAGAAGAACACATAGAAGATTTATTCAGACAGGGCTTCTGTTCCTCTTCATGCTGATCACTAGATGTCAGCAACGGAGACATCAAACAGTGCCTCACAGCATGGGAGAGGAAGTATATATGTATGAATGTGTATGTGGGTGTGTATGTTAGGGTTAAGGCTAAGAGGGAACATGGCTCATGCAGGTGCTTTCTAAGACAGATTAATATTTGAGAGGGAGATGGTTGGCATTATATTTATCTACAGTAAAATACAGGTCACTGGCGATAAACGTTTCTGTTACCTTCAAATCTCCATATGCACTAACATCTATTCATTTTGCAGACCACTTTTTCTATATGATTTAAAATGCTTTCAAGTTCAAACCCATGACTTTAGTGTTGTTAGTTCTTTGCTCTTGCAATTAATCTACAGGCAAACATATTAAATGAATGGTCATTGTTTTAAAACAAAACCAAAGACCAAGAATATCAGAGCCCTTTATTAGCTAGTAAGATCAAGGTCAGTCTGTACACTATCTTAATTTCACAAGTTGAAAGTCAAAAAATGGTCTGAAGAATTAACCTGTTAAAATCTATACTCCCATTAACAAAGACCCACTGAAAGACTTTAGAAATTATAGGCCTATATATACATATTTTTTATTTTATTTTTTTTTTACCTGGGACTTAATAGATCAGTACCAATTATATATTTATTGATATTGCTTCCCGGATTTTGAGAATTATCTGCTAATGTTCTTTGATGGTTAAAAGTATGACCTTTGCAACTAAAACAAATGTATATTATGTTTCTTAGTTTAAGGAGTTGTCAACTAGTGTGCCACTAGATTTTGACATGTTTACGTGGACTAAACGGTCAAATTACATCTAACATGTAACTAGAAAAGAGGGCATGCAGGATATGAGGCGCCACAGCTCTGTCTGCCATATAGATGAAAACAGAACATGTGTCTTAATGAGATTTGGCAGAGGCAAAGTCAGTTTATTGATTGCCAGTTCCACTCCAAGGCTCTGGCATCTGCTAACTCATGCAATCATTGGATCTGGAGTCAAGAAAGAAAAGGGGTAGGACCATGGGCTAAGCTGGGGTATACCCTCCATGAGAGGACCTGCCTGAAGCCAAAAGCTGAGCCTCTGCAACCACAACCATGTGAGCACCACTGTTGACCTTGCCTTCAAAACGACATGCTGAAATACCATCCCATGGAAAGACGCTCTTTACTCAGACGTGTGGTTCACAGGCTGTCAGTGACAGGGACTGTGGTTTCCCAAGCTTAGCTTTAACCACAGGCTGAATAGGATCCATTACTAAATCAGCTCAGATCAGTTTGTTGATTGGCATTGCTAAAGCTCCATCCTGAATGGGATAGCTGGAGGATAAAATGTTCTGTGATGAAACCAGATGATGCTCGGTGTCATAGGCTATGCCCTGTATGCTGACTCGGTCAGTTCTCAAAAGCACTCTTGTTTTGAAACTGCACCTTGACTTTTACTCTATTCCGAGAGTGATCGTCTGTTTCAAATGCATTCCTCTGGGTATCTTTTCCATCCTGAGAATGATACAAGATAGTCAAGTATGAAATTCTAAACTAGTCTTTGGCCACATATATGACAGCTTTGTACAACTCATGCAAATCACTCTGTTGAGCTCATTTGAACCTCTAGCCTTCAGTCACTACTGGGGCTAGTGATCTATCAGACTTTTGACACCACTTAACGAATCCCCTATTGACAATCCTTTAATTGCATTTATAACTTAACCTTTATATCTGACATGAAATGGTCAGACATATTGTATTCCAAAGTGTTAGTCATATCATAATACATCTTTTCAGAATACTGAAGAGAAAAAAACGTATTCTCAGCATAACATGAATAAGAAAGACATTTCATTAAAATATTATGCATATTTTGTAAGATATACTTATGATCGAATGCTTTTTGAAGGGTTATATTGCCAAAAGGTGAATGTCACCTAGAAATGTGTATGAAGCCAGTGAATGCAGCAGGAAAGCTAAGAAATAAAAGTCTGTTAAAGGTGGACAAAGCTGTTACTATATTCCTGCCAGATTGCAGGTTAAATGGGTCATTGGTTCCAGTGTCCTCAGCTTAACGTTGGAAGAGATAGAAACGACATTGATATTCATAACAACATGACTAAATGTCTTTTTTTTAGGAAAATAATAGGGTACTCCCCCTCAGAGGGGCCTTCTTGTAACCAGAGAGAAGTAACCGTTGTGTAAAGACAAAGCTTGTTCACTCAAGACTACCTGATAGTTTAACTGAAATATAGTATATTACTGTATATAGATAAAGATACTAAACTACTTCTGACTGGGCTGTTATAAAAAAAAAAAATAGCTATATGTATAATTTCTCAACTATACAATTCATGTAGCCATCTTTAGTTGGAACCATATGACAATCCTTTATTTAATAAACTATTAAATGTAAAAAATAATCACAATACTTTTAAATGTTCTAGTAGCCGATGTTTCAATTTTACAAATAAATCAAATCCATTGAGTCACAGATTGCTCAGCTGACAAAAGATAATAGGGTTGCTTTAGTACAAATATAACACCCTTTGCATTTAATGAATCATTAAAATATAAAAGTACAACCCACAAGGGAATGAGAAGGCCACAATGAGTGTTTGCATGATCAGGTGAATAAAGTAAATGGGTGCAACACCGTCTCATATATTCTGGTCTGCAACTGGGATTTATTTTGTCATTTTCAAGTGAGCTGACTGTCCAAACAAGTGCCGATAGATGATTGTAAACCTATAGGGACACACCAAGACTCCAAAAGAGCTTGTGTAATGGAGAGTGAGTAGAAGCTGCATCTGTTCCAGTCATGCACCAGAGGCCAGCCTTTGATGGAAACATGGCTATTGCCGAGAAGGAACTGGGAACCGGCTTTATATTTAGAGGACCAGTGTCATGGAATCTTCCTACTGACTGATGTGTGAAAAATGTTAAAAGGGGGCTAAAAGTTTCACAAGGCTACTAACAATAGCAAGCGGCCAGTTTGAAGTTCATGGTCCATGTGTGCAGCAATGGTAGTCACTAGCAATGTAAAGTCAGAAAAATAAAACAAATCAGGGTCCTGGAATACCGTATTTCTATATTAATTGGAAATTCATAAAAGTCATCCTGTTTATAACTCCAGAGTCATAAACATGGACTGGTGCCAACATTCCTTAGTGTATTTGGATAGGATCAAATAATGAGCATAGCACATGAGAGGCTTAAGACACAAACACAGCAGAACTTAGCATTTTTAATTCAGAAATTATCAGTCAAAGAATAAAGTTATAAAAATAAAGAGATATCCATTACACATGCTCATGAGGCCAGAGGGCAAAAATTTGCCAGCAGGGGACAATATTTTATGCAGCCAATTGGGCCACATAAATTTAAGAGCTCTCACTTAATCAACCTACCAAATCTAGGTCACAGGGGCTCTCATATCAGACCAAGGCCCATTTTGTGTGGTGGTCCAGACTGACCACCCGCATTGTGATGTAGACTTATGAACATATGACAGGAGTTAGTATGAAACCTCAGAAATATCAACAATCAGCTGAGGATAAAGCCTATTTAAAATGTTTTTACATGACCATGAGTAAATTTAATTTGTGGGCAAATTTATTTACATTTTGTAACATTTATTCACCCTCTCTTTTATTCCAGACCTGTGTACAATAATTTTGTCTGTGGAGCATAAAATACTTTTGGAATGTATGAACTTTTTTTATTCATACAATGAAAGTCAGTGGGGTCCGATGTTGTTTGGACCACAACGTTATTCAAAATGTCTTATTTTGTAATATTATTTTGACTGTTTTATTTGAAAGTAGGTTATACAGGTTTGGAAAAACACAGGGGTGAGTAAGTGACCACACAACCTTTCATGTTAGTGTGAATTATTGCTTAAGAATAGTCATTGTATGATTGTGCATTAAAACACACTCAATGTGATAGCCAGTGAATGAACAGTGTCCTCATTAGACAACAAACCACTGTATTTCAAATGACTCCCCTATGAAATAGTGGACAGAGTGTGTGAAGCAAGGAATGTAGCCAGGCCCCATTGTGCAGTCAGAAATAGCCCTGCTCTAAAGATATGCTTATTGATTCCTGCGAGCACAAGGGATCCAACCCTTTTGAAAAAAAAAAATAATAATAAAAAATCACTCATCCCTGGCTAGTAACAGTCACTTGGGAACAGTGACACCTGTGTGACTTTGCAAAGATGGGATTTGCTTTGTTGGGATTCTGCGTTATGCTCAAATCCCTCAGACAGATCAGTAGTATCATATTACTGTTCCACTGAATGGGTGAATGTCCTGCCCCTGGTCAGTTGGGTGAACCTGTTGAACCCTTTTCACAGACATAGACATGAGGCAGCCACGGACCAAATTAAGATGTACAGAGTGTACAGACTGACCTTGATCTCACTACTTAATGAAGGGCTCTGATATTCTTAGTCTTTGGTTTTCTTTAAAGCACTGTAATTTTGTTAGAGACTGACCTTTTGTCAATGCAATATTTACAGAGTAGCTTCTTCTTATTTCTCTTTAGTTCAAAGGATCTATTGTCATCTGTAATGCCAAGCCAGCAGAGGGAGCCATCACCCGAGTACTGACTGAGCGCTCCCTCTGCTGCATCTACATTCACATCCTGTTTGGGACTACTTAAGCTGGAACCATATGCTTTCTCATCGCGAAGTATTGCCAGTTTACCCTGCCTTACCAAGCGTTTACCTGTTATTCTGATTGTCTGCATGTGTATGATTCTGCCTCGTTCTCTGACCATTGATTCCACGGATTTCCCTTTCTAGATTGTTTGCTTGTGTGGACTGATCTCAAGGTTTGACTTCTCTGCCTGGCTTCTCACTAACGTCTCTTGGATTATCCCTTGGATTGTTGTAAGATCAGACTGCTTGACTGTTATCGACCCTCTGCCTGTTTCTACGTGTTTGTTGTTGGATATTTGCAATAAACTTCTGCATATGGATTCTAATGCTGCATCAGCGCCCTCATTACAGAATACTTCGCCTACCGTGAATCCAGCGGAGGTTTCCAACTTACAAACCGCATTCGCTTACCAAAGCGAGATTCTGAAGAATTATCAGGAACAACTTGCAAAGCTACAATCACTCAACGAACACCTGACGCACTACGTACGATCTCTTCCTCCTCCCACGCCTTCAACGGTAAGCTTTGCTCTTCCTAATAAGTTTGATGGCTCTGCTGAACAATGCAAAGGATTCATTCGACAAGTAAAACTATATTTTGAGTTTCAACAGGATCGATTTGAACCTGAGAAGAGATGTGCATTTCTCATGACTTTGCTCACGGGAAAAGCCCTCGATTGGGCTTCAGCGGTGTGGGATAGCGATACACAACTCAGGAGATCCACTGAGTATTTTCTACTTCAACTTCAAGAAGTTTTTGGATATCCCGCAGGGGGCAGGGATATTTCAACACAACTCATGAATGCAAAACAGGGTAACCGCACCGCAGCTGATTACGCTATTGAATTTCGCACACTGGCAGCTCAGAGTGGATGGAATGATGTCTCTCTTAAAGCTACCTTTTACAACAGCCTCAATATTGATTTGCAAACTGAACTCGCCTGTCGTAGAGGGGATTTATCATTTTCAGAACTTGTTAATCTCACCATCAAGATCGATAATCTCATGAGACAGACTCCCAAGCAACGTACTGACAGAACAGTTTATAATCATTCCCCTATCAGCCATCTCACAGTTGAAGAATCATCTGTTGAACCCATGCAACTTAACGTTTCTCGATTGACGGAGGAGGAACGAGCAAGATGTCGACAAAATCATCTGTGCTTCTACTGCGGTGAACCAGGCCATCGCAGTATCGGTTGCCCACTCAAGGCCAAGTCTTCAACAGGGGTAAATATTCACAGTTTCAAGAAAACATCACCCTGTATGTCGTTGACTCACCCAAATACGAGGTCATTTTAGGATTTCCTTGGCTCACCATCCACGATCCTTCCATTTCCTGGTTCCAAGGGGAGTTAACTCAATGGTCTCCATTCTGTTTGAGGAACTGCCTTTCAATTCAGCCTCAACCATGTCTCACCACTAGCATTGAGAGTCCCGAAACCCAGGTAAAAGTATCCATCCCCAATCAATATCAAGATTTGTCTGATGTTTTCAGCAAGACTAAGGCCACACAACTTCCTCCACATCGTCCATGGGATTGCGCCATTGATTTGCTTCCCAATGCCATGCCTCCCAAAAGCAGAATTTACCCATTGTCCAGGATTGAGGATCAAGCTATGGAGGAATACATTGAGGAGGCCTTAGACTCAGGGTTCATTTGTCCATCCACATCTCCTGCAGCCGCCGGGTTCTTCTTCGTGAGTAAAAAGGATGGTGGGTTAAGACCTTGCATAGATTACCGTGGACTTAACAATGTCACAGTAAAATTCCGCTATCCCTTGCCTTTGGTACCTCCGGCCCTGGAACAACTACGAGAGGCCACCGTTTACACCAAACTAGACCTACGAAGCGCATACAATCTCATCAGGATCAAAGAAGGTGATGAATGGAAGACTGCATTTCTCACCACTAGGGGGCACTTCGAGTACCAGGTAATGCCTTATGGGTTAGCCAACTCTCCAGCTGTCTTTCAATCATTTATAAATGAAATCTTCAAGGACTTCATGAACAAATTTGTTATTGCCTACATCGATGACATTTTGATTTATTCCAAGACAGAGACTGAACATGTTACTCATGTGCGTGCAGTATTATCCCGTCTACTGGAGAACCAACTCTATGTCAAGGCTGAGAAATGTGAGTTCCATGTCCATCAGACATCTTTTCTTGGCTATCAAGTCAGTCACCAGGGAGTGAGGATGGACTCAATCAAAGTTCAAGCAGTCACGGATTGGCCTCAACCTACTACCATTAAGGAGCTTCAGAGGTTTCTAGGCTTTGCCAACTTCTACCGCCGTTTCATCAGAGATTACAGCACTATCGCCTCTCCTCTCACCTCACTCTTGAAGGACAAACCCAGGAAACTCGGTTGGAATGAAGAAGCAAGCCATGCTTTTACCACCCTCAAGTCAAGTTTCACCTCAGCTCCCATCCTGAAACATCCTGATCCTGATCTACCGTTTGTCTTGGAGGTGGATGCATCAGACTGCGGAATAGGAGCTGTTCTCTCCCAACGTCATGGACAACCAGGCAAGCTTCATCCATGTGCATTTTACTCCAGAAAACTCACGAGTGCAGAAAAGAACTACGATGTTGGTAATAAGGAATTATTATCCATGAAAGCAGCCATTGAGGAGTGGAGACATTGGCTAGAGGGCGCGCGCTACCCATTCCAAGTCATCACCGACCACAAGAACTTTGAGTATATAAAGGGAGCAAAAAGACTTAATCCTCGCCAAGCTCGATGGGCCCTCTTCTTCACTCGTTTTGATTTCACCGTTACTTATCGACCAGGCAGCAAGAATGGTAAGGCAGACGCTCTCTCCCGTAAACATGACCCCCCTATAGAGGATTTCAAACCCGAAACCATTCTGCCACCCACTGTTATTCTGGCTCCAGTCTCATGGGACATCATGGAGGAAATTCAACGCAGTTAAGAACAAGATCCGCCACCACCACAATGCCCACCAAACAAACAATACGTACCCCAAGACATGCGTCACCAAGTACTCCAATGGGTTCATACATCCATCAGCTCAGGACATCCAGGTATCTCACGCACCCTCAACCTGTTAAAGAACTCATTTTGGTGGCCTTCAATGACCAAGGACACAACCAATTTCATCAAATCCTGTCAGATCTGTGCTCCATCCAAGACCCCCAAGGAATTACCCTCAGGCCTACTTCAACCATTACCCATCCCACAACGACCATGGTCTCATCTCTCTATTGACTTCATCACTGACCTGCCACCATCTGACGGATTCACAACCATTCTAGTCATCATCGACAGATTCTCAAAGTCATGCCGGTTAATTCCATTAAAAGGATTACCTACTGCCATGGAAACAGCTTTAGCTCTCTTTAACCATGTATTTCGTATCTATGGCTTACCTGAGGACATTGTCAGTGACAGAGGAACACAATTCACCTCCCAAGTCTGGAAAACGTTCTGCAAGCAATTGGATATTTACGTTAGCCTCATGTCTGGATACCATCCTCAGAGCAACGGCCAGGTGGAGAGACTCAACCAGGAGATTGGCCGATATCTACGAACCTATTGTAGTAGGGAACAACATAGGTGGTCAGAGTTTCTTCCCTGGGCCGAATATGCCCAGAATTCTCTCACTCATGCGTCTACAGGCCTCACCCCCTTCCAGTGTGTCCTGGGGTATCAGCCCCCTATGTTCCCATGGTCAGGTGAACCTTCCTCCGTTCCGGTAGTTGACGTCTGGATTAAACGTAGTGAGAGGGTGTGGGACAGTGCTCATGTGCGTCTTCAACGGGCTATAAGGAATCAGGAGATCCAGGCCAACAGACGCCGATGTCCACACCCTCCCTACGAACCTGGACAGCGGGTCTGGCTCTCTACGAGGGACATCAAGCTGCGGCTGCCCAGCAGGAAGCTCAGCCCTAGGTACGTAGGCCCTTTCAAGATTCTCAGACGAATTAATGAGGTAACGTACCAGCTGGAGCTTCCTGCTAACTACCGTATCTCTCCCTCTTTTCATGTGTCCCTTCTCAAACCGGTCCACCCGGAGGCTGACCCCGGCCAGGTAACCCCAGAACCACCGCCACCCCTGGATGTAGGTGGTATGCCCACCTACCAAGTAAAGGAGTTACTGGACTCTCGGCGTAGAGGGGGTCAGCTCCAATATCTGGTGGACTGGGAGGGCTATGGACCTGAGGAGAGGTCATGGGTGGCCCCCAACGACATTCTGGATCCATCGCTCACAGAGGAATTCGATCGAGCCAGACCTGACCGTCCAGCACCCCGACCGAGGGGACGTCCTCGCCGAGCTCCCGGAGTCGCTCCTAGAGGGAGGGGTTCTGTAATGCCAAGCCAGCAGAGGGAGCCATCACCCGAGTACTGACTGAGCGCTCCCTCTGCTGCTTCTACATTCACTTCCTGTTTGGGACTACTTAAGCTGGAACCATGTGCTTTCTCATCGCGAAGTATTGCCAGTTTACCCTGCCTTACCAAGCGTTTACCTATTATTCTGATTGTCTGCATGTGTATGATTCTGCCTCGTTCTCTGACCATTGATTCCACGGATTTCCCTTTCTGGATTGTTTGCTTGTGTGGACTGATCTCAAGGTTTGACTTCTCTGCCTGGCTTCTCACTAACGTCTCTTGGATTATCCCTTGGATTGTTGTAAGATCGGACTGCTTGACTGTTATCGACCCTCTGCCTGTTTCTACGTGTTTGTTGTTGGATATTTGCAATAAACTTCTGCATATGGATTCTAATGCTGCATCAGCGCCCTCATTACATCATCTTAATACTGTAATGTCCTTGTGACTTTTTTCCTTATCCTTTACTTACTTGTATGAATTTCTTAGTAATTCTTTCTAATGTCTTACAAAATTCCACGTCTGAAACGTGTGCAAACAGAGCATTTTGGAATAAAAAGAAAAACATTAAATCCAACAAATGCACGCTTTTTATGTTAAAGCTTAAATGTATAAATGAAGCTTTTTATTAACTAATAGATAAGATGTTCAAGTAAAAAGCACAGGAAAACTGCAATGGCTGTAGGGGTCCATCCTGTCACATGCAAACATGACAGACTCAAAGTGATAAGGCTCAAAGCATGACTGTAGGTTCAAATGCTGGCTCAACTGGTTTACAAGAGGGTAAACTTAAAGTTGTTTATATGTCATGGAGAGTACTTGCAAGCTAAGAATGTTCAATGGAAAAAAGCAGAGGAAAACAAGTTGGTGAGAGAGGGGACATAAACGTGCCCGAGTGGGAATACTAGAAGTATCTGTTTTTTGTTTTTCTTTTGGAAAATAATTGTGCCATCTATATGCCTGGGTCAAGACAACACAAGAAATTAAATATGAAGTTAAGTATAATACATAAATGTAGACTAAAATGGTTATGCCAGCTACTATAATACTGTACAAGAACCTTGACACATACCTATTGGAAAAAGAGCATGAATATGAAATTCAAGCCATTCAAAAAAAAAAAAAAGTAAAATGCTCAAACTTATTAGAATTATTGCAATAAGGTATTTCTTAAGTTAAAGAGCTATTTTATCTGTCTAAAAATGGACGATTTGCATGCAGAAATTATCACACTCTCTTTGGACATTCTGCTAGATCAGCGATGGCTAATGGGCTGCACAATGCAAAAGATACTAACATGTAAAATGACAAGAACAATGTCTTATATATAAGATTACAGGACAAAATCGAAAAATCAGTGTACTGGGAGCTCAATGCTTTTTAAACACTTTATTGAGTGGCCCTCACTTGGTGTGACCGCAGACCTCTTACTGGGAGCATCAGGGGGCCAAGGGGCGGTCAGTGGCCAGCAGACTTGGCTTTATTCTGGCTATGCATCAAGCCAGGCTAAATATAAGCTTGCTTTGCTATCCTGGGAGGACAGATCTTTTTCTAGTAATCCCTGTGTTGAAACCTGATGCCATGTCAAAGATTGACAGCAGAGTTCTTAGTGTGCAAAACTGACCTATGTGGGGCGAGGTCATTGCAGATATTGCCTTCAAAGGCTATTTCACCTGCACTGATGATGACTACTCACCTCCCTACGCTGTAGAGCAAGAATACAATACAGTGAATTAGAAAGTAACTGCAGAGGTTTTGCCTGGTGTAATGCTTATTCATAGAGAGCAGTAAGCAACATTTTACTTCATCACTGTTAATTTCTAAGATTATATAGCTATACCTGTGCATACCATGACATCCATCTCTTGATATGTGTTCTTCGCACACTCTGATCTTCACTCATGGCAAACAAAGAGACACCCTAGGGTCAGCATGGTGTCTGCTTATCCAAATATAGGCCATCGTTTATTTGAGAGGACTGGTGTTAGTTGATGGTTAACATAACGTGCAAAATAATGCATGTAATACATGTTCTAGCATGAGTCAGGCATGATATGGAAACTGAGATAAGCTTATCTCGATGTATATAAGAATTAAATACAACTGAAGTTTTAGATGTGCCATACACAAGATCTAGGCATTCATAGGCAGACATTTTCAGACCATCATGTTCATCTTTATGACAAATACACATAAGCCAACATTTACAATAAGTGAATGCTAAAAATGCTAAATATGCTAATGAAAGCAATTCATGTTTGAGGGCAAGCAGTTATAAACCTGGATGAGGTCAGTAACTATTACATGTCTGACAGTTAAATAGTCCTAAATATTTCCCTGCAGTCCTCTTAATCTGTCTGGATAGTACAGTGTCAAAGAGATGTGCTTAATTACATGCAGGAGCAAAGCTCACGCACAGACTGACTTTCAGTAAATTTTAACTGTCAAACCTCAAAGACAAAAATACCATTGTTTAAAAAAGTTTAAGACCCTTGACAGGGAACTCAGGAGAAATGATAGCACTTGGTCAATCTCACAGTTTTATAACATAGGTTACATTCTTTGCCACAACATGAAGTATAAGTTATAACAATTAATTTGCTCCTGGTTGCCTCTTAGCGATTTGACAAATGGCAAGTTGAGCAAGCAAGAACTTCCACACTAAAGAGCAGTAAGGCGATCCCTTCTTATCCCCTTACGTCCACCCCAACAAATTTATTCTCCTAGACAGGACTTGTAAGTTGATCCGAGACAGATATTACATGGATGACGTGCAAAACTATCAAAAGAATGATGATAAAAAGAAAAGAAGGACAAGAAAGCTGGAGAGCCCAGAAAACTAAGCCATCAGTTTTTAAATCTATGACAAACAGGTATAAGAAACAGGAATGACAATCCCATGGCATACAGTGCCAAAGAATTCAGATCTCTCAAATGGCCTTGGGCATGATTTTCAACAACCAGACATGTACAAATTGTTAGGTCATCGTTTCCGTTTCTCTGTTGAAATTTACACTGGACAGAAACTGCAATGATATCAACAGGCCAACTCACTTCACAATCTTTAGATGTACCGTGTAGTCTCAACAGAGAACAGTGATTGATAAACTGTGCTAAAACATGTTTGCAGCATAAAGTATATAAAACCTACAACATCTATTTTAAATGACATATATGTATATATACATATATATGTATATATATATATATATATACAATGTATATAGGTACAATGTAGGCATCATTATTTCACATTTATGTCTTACACAATATCCTGCCTATTTATATATAAATGTTCCAAATGATGTTTGTTTCCATGACGCATAATTTCCAAAGTATCCTGGAATCCTCTCTTCATCCTGTACCTGCTTAGAGGCCAGCTAATCAGATTAGCTCAATACGCAATGCCTCACTTTGATTCTGCAATTACACAGCTAAAAATCGCAGAGGAGGAGGACATGACAGAATAACAATGAAATGAATGAAAGGGCACCTTTTTTCATCTAGACAAAGACTTGCTTATTTAATCCAATAAAATCAGTACACCAGAGTTAGCAATCTGTGTAACTGAACGTTGTTTTGATATAGAGAAATGGCTTGCTTTGTATGGGGTTAGTGTTGTATATTTTAGATGTAGATGAGCTTTCCATTTCAAGTTAAATATATCATTATTTACTCACCCACATATCCACAGGAGAATAGTGATAAAAGAATCATTATTTTGTGAGCTGTTAACCACTCTGAACTAATCATTGAGTCAGTGAGAACTGGAAGAGTTTAATTTCTGAACAAATCATTCAGATTGTTCTGTGAACTGAAAAGATTAATTAAAAAAACACTTCATTCACTCTACGTGGATGTCAGTTGGACATTATGAATATGCCAAGGCAAGTGATTCAGATGTGGACATGATTACGTTTGAATACACTTCACAGATGGCATATGTTCTGTTGATCTGACAAATCAAATGCCCTTTGGCCTTTCACACATAGATACTATGCACCAATCTATGTGACCTTTTGGTGTTAGTATGACACTCTTCATTCTTGGCCGTATACGCTTTGACACAAACATACAATTTACTGCCCTGGTTCTAATTCTGTAATGGAGTCACATTTCTCCAGAGAAAGACGTGCTAGTAAAATGATGCCAATAATACCCATACCCGCTAAATACAAGCAGCAATGAAAGACATATATTGTTTGGGTCAAAAGTATGTGTGCCCTTGACATGTGCATCCTCACGGGGCTTAAGTGTCCTGATCTATTAGCAGTCACAGAAATGCATTTCATAAAAGAAAACTGCAGGTATCTTGTGCTACACAGGATAAGAAGACACAGTGATGCAAATCTGACGGTTTGCTTTTGAATTCAGACAACTGGAAATTAACAGCAGCTCAACAAGTAAAGAAGCATTATCTATCCGAATTGTGGCGGAGTGGATTATGCAAACGCTTTTAAGAGTCGTTAGCACATTGGAAAACAGGTCCATATCATGATACCATTCTCCACTATTTTAATGCCTATACTGTTCCGTCAATAAAAGCAAAATAACAAAATAAACAAACAAAAAACTAAAGAGATTTGAAGTTACTAGAGCAAGGTAGTTTTCTGCACCACTTAATGAAGATAGATTGTTTTGTGTTTGTGGCAATGGCTCAGGACTTGGCAGTCTGGGATGTCTATGTCACCTCAGCTCACAGAGAGGACCTTTCTTGGCAAGCTAATGGTACGACAGGAAAAGCTTTCCTCTCTGTTTGACAGCTGCTCGTTATGAGGGCTCATCCCTCTCCAGCCCACTGTTGCTCCCTTAGGGACCCGGACAAAGATAAACAACAATGAGGGAACCAGTTGCATGAATAACCTGCTCCTGCTGTGGCCAGAATGAAGATTTATGGATCACGAAATTCAAATTTCATACTCTGCCAATGGCCTAAATAGGACCCATGGGCTACTGGCAGAAGAAACTTGAACCTGAAGCTCCATAGTACATGCCATGTTCAAATGTATCATAAAGTTCACTCCCCTATATAGACAGCGATAGCCAAGCCCAAGGACTAGAGGCTATTTCAAAAGCTGTTAATTAACACTGAGACTTGGGCCTAGTCAGCCTCCTGGTAGCAAGCCGTGTGTACTTTTTAGTATACTTTTTAGAACCTGCGAGCATAGTGAGAGAGAGAACAGCAACACAATACTATAAAAAACACTGATAAAAGTCTGTAAAAGATGTGGATCTAAGGGAATGAGTGTGTGAAAAAATATTCTGTAATATGCCATTATGCAAACATACTTGATAGATACTCACACGAGACAGCATGCACACATTATAGATATTTCTATTTATTTCTGACCTAGGGAATAATTCTGCCATGAAACTACTGCTTTAATAACTATGATAATAAAAGAAGTATATGAAAAAGTACTGCAAGTATAATAAAGCAGAAAAATGTGATTTTGATTTGTGATTCACCGAAGAGACAAATAGTCCTGATAATGGTGGCAGTAACATGACAATTAACAGATTTTCCAGAGTTGACATGGAACTCTGTTGCACGGAAAAGGCCAAATCGTTTTGGGGAGAGTGCACTATTAGCAGCTCTGAACAACTGGGAATTGAGCCAACAGAAAAGGATGCTTTGGGAGCTGAGGCTGTCCAGGCAGAGGGAGAGAGATAGGCAGGTGCAAACCGAGATTGATATAGAGAGGAAATAAGCAAGACCGAAATAAGCAAGAACTGGACCGAATTAAACTAAGAGAGACAAACAGGACAAATCTAAAAGATAAAAAGACAGGAGAAGATGACAAACCAGGCAGGGTGAAAAAGGGAAAAATGAGAACAAGTGTTGTCAACTGCAGCACAGATGAACCATTGGTGTACTTGCCAGGCTTCACATTCAACCATTCACACAAATACACAGCCAAAATGAATAGTTTTCCATTTTGTCTACCTATTGTTTGAGTCAAGCTGGCAGCACTGCTGTTCTCAGTTTATCCATTATGAATGAACAAGAGAGTGGAACTGGCATGAAAAGACGGCCTTCTGCCATGCAACTCTAACAAAACAGCTTCCACACGTGTGCAGTTTACTGGATGAGTTCCTCAAGCAAGGTTGGATTTGTGGCTTTGTCCTTATTCTTTATGTAATGGCTGATACAACAACAATAAATTGTCTTATTTTAAAGGGTACATACACACAGTTTCTGCCAATCTCATTTTAATCTCAAGTACCTATAGAGTAAGAATAGTATTGCACCTATCATATCTCTGAAGATTCTTTAGATTAATCAGATTTTATAAAAGACATATGTCTGTACTGCTTCTCTCCAAAAACAGCCGAGCTCCTGGAGGCGTGCCGTGGGTGGGGCTAAAATTCACAAGCACATGAAGCTTTTGCGTAGCGATTGTCTGGAAGCTGACATCGACATAAATAAAACAGGATCAAAAACGGACACATTATATTTAATTTGTTCAGAAAACATATGTCTCTGAAATGCAGAGAACAAACAAACACACTTGCACAACAGAAACAAACAGCATCGACTGTTCCCTTAATGTTGGGCTCTTTGGGAAGCTGAACAAGGTTATCTTTCCCTCAAAAACACTTCTTGGGTGACATCGTTGATTTTGTGGTCTAAAAAATAAAAGACAAATCAAAAGACAGTGTAAATGAGTCAATATGCATGAAATAGCATTAGCCCTCATTAGCATTAGCTGGAAATAGGTTTATCTTTTAAATACAATCCCAGTCTGACCTGAAAAAGCATAGTGAATTGGTAAGGAATTATGGCTATTTCTAATGTGCTTGTTTCGGGCTCTTGTGCCTGGTTTGTCTCTGGTGCCAGGGCTCCAAACTGTGACTAAAATGGTTGCATTTGTGTCCATAAATATTAAATTGCGAGTAAAGTTTTTGCTGAGGTCGCCACTGGTGACTAGGCCTATGTATTTACATGTTATCACTTAAAAATGTGCATGTAATGCCTTTTTTTCTGATTGTTTTACAATCACATCTTTTATGTTTGTGTATTAAACTGAGATAATGCGCATCAACGTTCAAGTGAAAAAAGAGTTTCAAACAGTCCTCATCTCAGTGACACACACCTGATAAACACACCTCAGTTGTGAAGCGTGCGAGAAATAAAAATAATGGAGACCTTAAGTGAAAGTGCAGAAAAACAGCATCTTTTTCGTTCACAACTTGAGCAAACTACAACAGGTAAAGCTGTCAGCTGTGTGGATAATGGCAATATTGTTGTATTTAGAATTGACATTGAGTGGTTGAACTAGGTATTGCAGTCCAAATTCAAAATATTGGAGAGGCCCCTCCTCCTCAGACTTGATGCACACGCAGGCTGCCAGATTGATGACACCAACAGGAACGAGTGCACTTGACGATGAATAAAATGAAATATACTGTGTTTTCCGCCAAGTGGGAACCAGGGGGTCCGAAAAACAATTGGTTAAACTGGCAGTGGGCGGAAGGAGAATAACTGACTATAGCAATGTTTTTCAGGTAAACGTAATATTTCTTGACAGTTAAACCTGATTTACAGCCCAGTGTCCCATTAATCAAAACACCAAGACTATAAACTCGCTAGGGACTTAGTGTACCTTATCAAAATGGCACACAGTTAGAAGGGCTGTGGCTAAATATAAAAGGGCCATGCAGTGCAGGACCTTTGTACAGAAACAGCTGCTTGCTGTTTGTCTCTGAAGAACAGGTAAACACTAATTTGATTTCAAGTCCACTGTGACTGAGAGGTTCAGAAACAATCACATTGGCAGGCCAACTGTAGAAGAATGTGAGTCCTGTGATGCCTGTGGGTGAGGAATCCAAACCTCGCTCACAGCTTCCACCAAGTCTAGCACCACAGGCCTGTTAAGAATATCGCACAACATTTTCACATACAAAACAGTTTAAGTTCATAAAGGGAACACATAGTCACACCATGCTGAGCTACTTTGTGGCCTGGTGTCTCCTGCTTTTACTGCTTCATGGAAGCCTTACAAGCCAATGGTTAGCTGATGATGGCCTGAAACTTTTCACCTGCCTACACTAATTAGTGTTGATTGCATTAGGAATTTATACTCTAACCTTGGGGTCACCAACTCTTTCCTGGAGGGTCAGTGTCCTGAAGAGTTTAGCTCCAACTTGCCTCAACACACTTGCCTGGAAGTTTCAAGTATACCCAGTAAGACTTTAATTAGCTAGCTCAGGTGTGTTTGATTAGTTGTTGGAGCTAAACTCTGCAGGACACTGGCCCTCCAGGACCGAGTTTGGTGACCCCTGTTCTAACCTGTTACTTTTAAACAATAAATGTGCACTACTAAAGGCACAATATGCAAGTTTTCGTGAGAATGAAACTCTTTTTCTCATGTGGCTAAACAGGTTAAATGGTATACCTACATAAAGATATTGGCAAAGTGTAATGACCTCTGCCACAAATATGGTGACCGAGAAACAGTACATTTATACAATGATACTGTTCAACAACATACAATGTACAACAATATGCTATTTACAGTTTGCATTAGAAGGCAGATATGAAGCTAAACTGCTTGAACATCATCTTCAGCCAGCTGATACAGCACATCTCTACAATAACCATAAAAGATTTGATCGGCTTCCCGTAATGCTAGAAAGTGCTCAGTCACACATTTAAAAACCTTTCATCTCCTTACGAAATGGTCGATTGCAGAAACCTCCCCCTTCCTCCAACCTTTTAATTGACTGCAATGCAAAGCCATGAAAAAGCCAGTATATCAGTGCAGATAAGTATAACACAGAGTGTGAAGATCACAGTATTCTGTATATAATAATTATAGTTCTATCAACTCTCTTAAATTTTTAGAATGGTAATGGATATGACAGTGTTAATGTATTTGGTCTTGGTGGAACAAACCTGCTATATGCTCCTGCTGCTGAATGTGAGTATTTAAGACATACTGCTGCTGCACAAATAGCATATATAATAACCCATAGGAGATCTGTACAGGTGGAGCTCGGGAAGGTGGAGGATTTCATAGGAACTCTGAAAGCGCGTTGTGAACTGCTCTGGTAACCAGCCATTTAAATGTAAAGCAGTAAGATCATTGGCTGCATATGCAACATGATCCAGTCAGCTTGTGTCAAGTAGTTTAGTGATGTGAATATCATCAGTTTGCATTAACAACCCATCAGCCATTTAGAGTTTCATGACATCATTTATCATTTAAAGCAGTGTTTTTAGAAATATACAAATATTTTACCTTTATTGTAGTCTAGAACGATAGAGAAACTACTCAAAGAACCACATAACTATACTAGCTTGCCCTATCACTGTTCAAGATGTATGCACTTGAATGCAGGCACTCTGATCCCAATTCAAACTACTCCTCTTCCATCTCTGGGATTCTGATGGCTGAAAATAGCATGGCTTCAACTCAACTTACTTAACAGTTCCTGCGAATCACAGCGGTTCCCTATTCTCAGTCTCTCACATTCCTAATATGGTGAGGAAGATGGTCCAGGATTCTAGCTTCTCCATTACTATCGAGAGTTGATTATCCTGTCATCACTTAACAGTAGTTATTTGGATTGATGGAATCAACACAATCCTGAAAAAAACATTTGCAAATATCGGTTTCAAATTACACCTCATAAGCAACATGAATGAAGTTTTGTTAAACACGGCAATAAAAGCACCCACTAAAACTAGAATGCAGATTCAATACTGTACTTCCAAACATCTTCATTAATACATACATTAAACCCAAACATGACCACCAAATGTAAATTAGAGGGAAGACAGTTTATGCAATGCAGTGCTGAGGAAGATTAGCTGTATTTACTGGTCCACTGTTTAAAGTATCATCACAACAAGTGATGAAAACCACAAGTTTAAAATATCGTCATATTGGGTAGTTCATTTAAGAAAAACAGTCAAATGCTATATATATATATATATATATATATATATATATATATATATATATATATATATATATATATATATATATATATATATATATATATTGCATATTAAAACTAGAGAGAAAATGGCCCTGGTCTTCTCAGCAATGTTTGGCTTTTAGACACTGATCATTGTCATATCATCCAGTTGATGTGAGGACCAAAAGTGGTATCAGATGTTGCCTGACCATGAGAGGCCTCTAAGAGTCTTCATATTCAAGCAGATGAGCTAACTTCAAAGATGAGGAGCTGCATTCCCTTCAGCACAAGGTTTGGTGAGACCGCCCCACAGAAGCCTCAGTTACTCTGTTTCTTAGAAAGCCTGTTCCTCATGCCCCATTATGCCAAAGAGCTATTTGACTGGCAGAATGAACAGCATAATATTACCTATGCATAAATGTCCATGGATGAGATCGCAGTCCAGACAAGACCACTAGTTATACTTCTGTACCTCATGAGATAGGGACTTAAAACAAAATACTGAATCATTAAACTTGGTTTCCTGTCATGCAAATGCAGTATGCATAAGAATCTCAAAATTGTTAGGAAAAAGCATATCCAGTGAGGGTAAAATTTGATGTAGGCAGCAAGTGACAAAAGAACTGCATGATCCTGCATGTTCTTTTTTTTTTTTTTTTCTCAGGCAACTGAAAACTGCCTGAAGATGATTTATACTTTTTTCAAAGGGGAATGAAGGCAAGTTGTTCATTACATTGCTTCAAGCCAGAAAGTTATTTTTGTAAGCAATTTCTTTCTAATGCGTTGAGTATGCGAGCTTTTCTTTTTTTGTCAACTACAAACAAAATTCCTAGCATAATCTGATATCAGTCTCAAAAACAGCTAACAGCATTTATATACAAAAAAAAATCATTTATTATAAGGAAATTTAAAGGGATATGATTAAAGAGACGAGGCAACAGTGGTGGTTCATCTTGCTTTCTGGGGGAATACACCTATACATGGCACCCTCAGTGTGTAAAATGCATTTCTCTTCATTCCAGTGGTATGACATCACCAGCTCTGTTTGTTTACAGAGGCCTATCACATGGGCATTCTTCCCACACTCGCTTGCCCAGCAAAAACTAAGAAAGGCCAATCAGCCAAACAACAAAAAAACGGCATTGAGACAGAAAATCCCTTCTGGCTCCTGTCTCTGAGTTTTGTTAATATACATGACTCTGCTTTATTTCATGAGTCATTTAAACAGCCCAAAATATACTGGAAAATTTGCTATACTTTACAGTCATGTTCCGCAGAGCCCATATTCTGAAATAAGGTTTGTCAGCTTTATGTTACTAGATGGCATTGCAGAGAATGAAGGAAAATTCAAGTTGAAGAACTTACAATACAACAAATATGTCATACTTTATCAGTCTTCAAAGCACCACATAGTCTACTTGGGAGTTCTTTGTTAAACCTAAAAAAAAAAAAATTGTGTTTTTGTGTTTTGGGGATTACAAAGAATACATTCAAGACATGTAGATATTTGATATTTGATAAGATCCATTAGTTGAATTAACTTCATGAATGGCTTAGATGTTTGACCTAGACTAATTTCTGACATCACGCACTTATAACAACAATTTCCATGATTGTAATTATGACCTAGAAGACAAATAGGTGGTCAGAACTGATCATAGAACTGGCATTTTAGGAGCCCAATCTATCAGCACTACAAATCATTTGGAAAGCCTATTAATACTCTTCCTTTAAACCACAATTGGCATAGACAGCAAAACAACTTTCTGCTCAAGTCTTATAAAAAATCCAGCACACCATAAATTCTCAGCGTTTTCCATTCATGTCAACACTGAATTCATTAGCACTACAGACAACACATTTTCACTGATGCAAAGACATTCTACCGAGGAGCACATTTATTAAAGTCAATGAAAGAAGTTGAGAATTTCTCTGCTTCAGAAAGATACCACACTGCAATATTTATGATTGGTTGTTGAAAATAACCAAAAAAAACGGGAGCTTCCATCAAAACACATTCCACAAACCGTTTGCTGAGGAGTCTATGGAGATGTTCTCCCACCTTTTGGTGCAGATGAAATAGGATAGTGAATCAGCTTTGGGTTCTCTCTGCTGCGCAAATGACTCTTTTATTTGCACTAGCTATACTCTTGGCATCAATTTTGCCCACTCTATTTTTTATTGCCTCAGAATATGACTAAAAATAAATAAATAAATAAACTTAACTGTTTATGGACTAATGGAAGCCCAGATCCTAGACCTGTAAACAAATCTTCTTTTTTCAAGAAGTCAAAATTACATGCATCTTTTTCCATGGTAAAGTTGGTCAAAGCTGCACCTGACATGAGTTGACCTAAAGACTCCAAAAACTTGATTATTGTAGAAATGTACTCTTTCTCTGCCAATAACAATCATCATATTGTTAAATCTCACTGGGGTTAAGTTAAGACTGTTCACACAAAGAACGATAACTATTTTTGTACCAACAATATCAAATTGCAACAGACTTTATTTTATGTGCACACTGCAGAGGCAAACTTTAAAGTCGGATGGATTTTGACTGGCTTCCAATGTTTTTATCATTCATCGTATAAAAAAAAAAAAAAAAAAGATCCCAACAATATTGCTCCTGTTTTATCTTTATAGTTGTGGTATGGAAGTTAGAAAGATTTTTAAAACTTTATGGTTATTGTTATCGTTCTTGTGAAAGGGCCTTTAAAGCCATAAAAGTGTTAAACCATCAAACCTTTGTTTACTTACCTTAAGTAGTGTCCTTAACACAGATGATATGAAACGAAATACAGAACAAACTATTAGCTTAGCTTCTAGGTTTTCTTTTTCTTTTCTTAGATTGCTTTATAACATCACCACAAAAAGCATTTTGTAAAGATGGACATTAAAACTTTTATTATTAATGTATTCCAGCCACAACAATAAAATTTAACAAATGATCACTAGAAAAAAACTCTTCTTTTTTCTGCTGTACAATACATACAGTATCATTAAACTGGCCGCCAACAATAAAACCCCACTACAGCAATATATGTAGTGTTTTCAGCAGCATTTCACAAAATTAAAACATTATACATATGTACACATCCACATCAAATTCTCAACAAATTCACATATGTACAGAACATATCTGTGGCTGAATATAAACAATGTCAACTTTATTCCTCCATTTAAAGATTCGTTTAAAAAGAAAGAACTGACATCAGTTGACAGTGGGTAGCTAGTTTCAAGAGTTAGGGCATATATTTAAAAATCGTAAAAAGCATGTTGTTTTAAAATGTACCTTTCAGCCATGTAGTTTGATTTTTCTCAACAATGCTATGACTGTATTGCACACTGGGATGACAACTTGAGTCACTGTGGATTTCTTGGGGTTGCAGTTTTCACTGCTCTGAAGATACATCCAACCATGTCAAGTAACAGAGGTTTGGAGGTATGCTACATCTGACATTTTAACAGGTGATGCAACTGTCTAATAGAGCTCAAGCATCCTTCCCCTATCATTCGCTCTCCACAGAGGATTATCAATCTCAAGACATGCCCCTGACTGGCTTGATGGCCTCTTGATCAGGTAAAAATAAAAATTCTGGCTTCATTTCCCTCAAAGCCACTAACACAGAAAGGAATGCACTTTGGTATATACCAAATGCCCTGGATTCATAAAGTACAAGAATATCACAACAGTCTGAGGTAAAATATTAAAATGTGTTCTTATTGTAATTAAAAAATTAACCAAATGTATCACCTTGAATACTCTGATGTTAAGACAACAAAATGAATGCAGTGACGAAGACACTTGTTATGTCACTGTAATAATTGTTGTCTCTTACTAAGACATCCCTGTTGGAAAAGGGTCCTCTCAAATCATAGTATAAAAAACACTGAGTGTCCAAACTGCATGTGTAACCTCTACTGTGCGGCCGCTTGTTCCCAAATCCCATTTAATATGGTTTGGGAAGTATCTTTGGGCGATGCTCAAACATGTGCTCAAATCACCATGAGTCTTTCAAAATAAATGAAAGGGAGAATCATTGTTTGAAATAAAATGAATGGCATTGATAACCAAAGGCACATTGTATTAAACCTAAGGGCACAATTATTCCACACTGCTGTCAATTCAAAGAACAATAAAAAAGTGAACATTTTGAAATGCCTGCTGATGTTAGCAGGTAATTTCTGCATAAAGCACTATGGGTGTCCAAAGGGCCCTGAGCCCCTGTGCAGTAGGCCTGGAGGGCACTGTGCCAGTCTCCGTCAGAGGGTGGGGGGTTGAGGGATCAACATGAGCATTACAGCTTCACTGGTCTCCCTGACAGCCCATAGTTTGACCTACTTCCACACCCCCACAATCCATGACTGGTCGAAAGAAAGCAGGACTACCTCCTGCTATAGTAAGAGCTCAACATAGTGGCAGATATATTTCTTGTGCATTACACCAAAAATAAAATCCACATTCAGGCCACTGGTTCCACCCATATTAACTTTTCATTGACACAACAAAACAAGATAAATAAGTTAAACTTATTAAGATTTTACACCAATGTCAGTCAAGTTATTCTTTTCATGTCACAAATGCTATAAAAATGGCCAGTGTTTTTTGATCTAGTGAAATATTCTTTTTCAAACCCAATGGTTCTGGATTTGGGGGAAAAGTGTTATTAATAACTTATTTGTAGCATTATTCATTATTTAAAAAAGGGAACAAGAACCTTTAAGAATTTTAACTCTGGCCTGATATTAGCAAGTCCACACAATGATTATGTAACAATATGAGGATAAGCAATGTAGCCATCTGTATTATACTGAATCATTTGTCATGCTCTGCCATAACGTTGTCCACTTAAAATATCTATCTTCATTAGCATTGTTACTTGCTTGCATTCAGGTTAAATTTATTGTCCTGCCTTCCTATTCTTCAATTCTTAATCCTAGTCACTGCAAAAAGACAAAAACAATCTAGACCCTAACTTGCAAACTAACCCGTCTTCACTCATTGAGATTACACAACACTGTTTTGTTCCGTGAACATTAAGTTTCAAGCTATAAAACATTAATAAATAAAAAGGTAAAGCACCAGTTTTTTTTCCTTCCAGGACAGTACATGTTCAAAAGCAACTCTTCCAGCGAATAGCTTGTAATTACACGAATGTACACCGGTCAAGTACTACTGAGAACAGTATAGCCTAGTTTCTATCAAACCACATAAATTCCTTTACATTTGCCATCAATCTGCTGTAGTGTAGACCACTCTAGACACTTTTCCTCATTTAGTTTCTTTAAAGGAATGTCAAGAGATTAATAGGCACAAAACAAATCTATCATGTAAACATAAAAATTCTCTCGGCTACCTCATAACAGTCTGCAACATCCACTCTCCATTATGACCCTTTACTAAGTCTCTTAGAGTATGTTCTCTATTCTTGATATTGACAACAATGATGCTGGGAAATGCAACAAGCCTCATATCGCATAGCTTTTAGTAAAATGCATTTTTAATCCTCATCTATGAACATTCTATTGATCTGACAGGATCTGAGGGTGGTGATTAAAATTTTAGAAGCACACAAATCAATGTATCCTAAAATTACTTCATTGTGGCAAGGGCATTTAGGTATTAAACCAAGTGCAACTTTTTGTTATTACAGACCAGTTTGCATGAATGCTCCTTCAAAGCAGCATTCAACACAGCCCTGAGATAAAAACTTAAAAGTGTTGTTCCCCCTTTCTTGGCCATTTGAGCTTTCCTAGAAAAAAATCCAACTGAAAAAGGTGCTACGAAGCAGTTCATAAATGGCAGATATGCATTAACGACTCTTATTCCTAAAAATACCACACTTCTGAATGCTCAGCTTTGCACAATTTCCAATATTATAATAAAAAAAAAAAAAAAGAAACAAGTGTTCAACTGACTAATTTTGGCAATACTGTCCTTTGTTGTATATTCCCATTGGCATCAGTCATTTGTGCCAGGTTAGTCCTTAACTTTGTGGCTGAGCCAGAAGGGGGAGGTATTTTGGAGATTGAAGTTATAGCACCAGTACCCTCAGTGATCCGCTTTACTGTCGTTTTCTCCCCAGTGGGAGGTTTAGGCAAGCGTCTTCTGAGCCATGGGTGGCGGAGGGCCTGACTGGGAGTCATACGCAGGGACGGGTCCCACTCTAAACACTGTTTGAGAAAGTCCAAGAAGAGGGGATCGTCACACCCTTTAAGTGCTGTCATCCAGTCCCTGCTGCCAGGTGGACCTCGGAGTTTTCCCCTACGTGACCTTCCCCCATTCAACACCACTGAGCCATCAGGTAAGGTGGTGACTGTGCAGTAACGGGGGTATCCCTTTGAACTGATAAAATTTTTGGCTCTCTTAGATGAATCCTGTAGCTTCTGGGAGGGCAAACCCAGCAGCTCTATGACACATGCTAGTTGGTCCCCTTCATCTTCTCCAGGCAAGAGAGGGTACCCTGTAAGTAATTCCGCTAAGATACAACCTAAGCTCCACATATCAATTGGCATCCCATATCGAGCACCCAGAATGACCTCTGGGGCCCTGTAGAAGCGTGACTGGATGTAAGTGTAGACCCGTTGATGCTCGTAGCAGCTGGAGCCAAAGTCAATCACTTTTATTCCACTGCGCCCCTGCTGCTTCAAAAGGATATTCTCAGGCTTGAGGTCGCAGTGAATGATTCTGTTCTTGTGCAGGGAGTCAAGACACTGCAAGATGGAGTGTGCAAACTTGCGCACCAATGGCAAACTAAAGCCCTGAAACTTGTTTTTCTTGATAAGCTCATAAAGGTTCATGCTGAGCAATTCGAATGTCATGCAAATATGGTTGCGGAATGTAAAGTTCTCCAGCATGTGGATGACATTCATAGTGGAGTCCTTATCCTGTTTGCGCAAGTGTTCCAGAATGCGAATTTCCTCAGCTGCTTGGCGATGGAATCGCTTTTCATTACGCACCATTTTCAGGGCCACTTGCTGGTGGTTCTTGTGGTCATAGGCCTTCACCACCTGGCCAAAACTGCCTTTACCAATAACCTTTAGTACCTCGTACCGATATGCTATATGGTCATGGGGCACTTGAATGTAGGAGCCCTGATCATCATCATAACCTCCATTGTTTGACCCCCCAACTACACCTTGTCTTTTCTTTGCATTTGGACCTATAAAATAGATCTCAGGGTTGCTGAGGATCTCTTGGTGTTCAAACACTGAAAGTTTTGACAAGTACTGTTTCATGGCCTGCTCAGGAGTCAAAGGTGCTGGCTTGGGTTTGCTTTCAGTTGACTTGATGGAAGTTGAGCTGCCTTGTCGACACTCGCTGCTTTCTTGCTGCTTCTCTGGCATGGCTAGACCTGTTCTACTTGCGGGAGCCAACCCATTGGGTTGTGCAATCAACACAGTCCGTTTGTTGTGGTTTTCCTCAAACAGCTGTTGAACGTGGATCTGCTGGTGATTCCCAACGTGCAGATGGTCATTCATTGTGTGCTTATTGCCTCCAGCCTGGATAAGGTAAAACAAAAACAAGAGGCATCATTTGAGGATTGTTTCCAAAATAAATGAGGAAAACACAGCTGATTTACCATGCCAATTTTAAATTTGACACAAAAGAGACAGCTATAGAATCTTTTGAAGGTACTGAATTGTCCAAGTCATTTCAACCCTGTCCATGCTGACAGAATGGTACAGTACTGTAGCAAGCAAAATATTAAAAGCAGACTCTTAACAAAGTGTAAAGTGGAAGGGAGATCACTTCAGGCCAGATAACACCGTTGTTGTAAGAATGACTAACAATTTTTCCATGGTTTTCCAATTTAATTCCATGTGTATTTGCAAACACTATAAAAAAAAAAAGACAAGACAATACAGTAGATTCGTGTGCTAAGCATAGCCTGGACTGGGTATGACTAAATGCTCATTGTGTGTTCTTACAGGATCAAGAGAAATGAGGCTAACTAATCTATAGACCAGAGATCAACACACAATCTACATAATAAGAAGAAAGGCTTGACAGGCAAAATAAAAACAGATTGGGCACTTATGTCTTAGCCTAAATCTTATCCCATGCTATGCATTACATTATTAATCATTAAATCTTATTATTCTTGTAAATGAATAAATGTGTTCATGACTGCAAAATGTTACATAATTGTCTAAAAGATTAGTGTCCAAGGTGTAGAGTGTAATTTCTTAACCTTTCAATTCAAATGCCATTTGTTGTTACCTAGTACATTTTTTTAGGATGGGGAATTCAGACTTGTACACAAAGCTATGGGAGGCGTTTTTTTTGTTTGTTTACTTGTTTATTCAAGGACATTAGACATGAATTTCCTGCATTACTGAATCTCCTGCCCAGCAAGATGCTTGCTTCCTTGATGATGTGATTACCTCTGCATCTTGTTTTTACAAGGACATCCTGTTGCTTCAGTCAGACGTTTGTGGCAACCTTCTCATTCTACACGAAAACAGAAACTCTTACACCTTTGAACATGACTCCCCTTGACATGGCTGTTGTCCTATTATTTCAGACTGATAGTTTAACTCACCCTCATGTCGTTCCAAACCCATAAGACCTCCGTTCATCTTCGGAACACAGTTTATACGTTTAAGATATTTTAGATTTAGCTTGAACTCTAAATCGTAGGGCTCTGATACAATCTGCTCTTAAAGGAGAACTCCGGGCAATTTTTAAGTTAATCTTGATCGTTAAACCTTTGTGAGTACTGTCTATAGAAAAAAATAACGAACCGGATCGGAGCTTGCAACACGGAGATATTACAGCTAATGCCCAGAGCTCCAACTCAGCTAAGGCAGTTAAGAGTGTATTTGTGCCTCTTAACAGACACAAAATGCAATTAAAATGTCTGTCCAACATGAACAGGGCCCTTACATGACAACAAGATGCATTTAGCAACCTAGCCATTGTTTAAATTCACCTAAATAGTGTTTTAGACGGCTAGCTGTAGTCTCGCGCTGAAGTCCCGTGGGTACTCACTTGTAGCCGGAAAAAGGTAAATAGCAGCGCGCAGGTGGGAGGAGTATAGTGTGTGACGAGTGATGATCGGTGTTGCTCACAAGTGAAGAAGAAATGGTCCGCGTTTGTGCCGTTCCGAATTGTGGCAACAGAATGCGAAAATACAAGAACTTACATTTTCATCGTCTTCCTTTCCATGACCTCGAGATTCTGCAGTTGTGGCTAGTTGTACTTCAACTTGATGTGCAAACTCCCATACAAGTACTAAGCGCTAAAGATTACCGCATTTGCAGCGAACACTTTGACAAGGATGACTACACAGACACAACACAGCGGGGCCGGTTGAAGAAAAATGCCATTCCGAGGACGAAGACGGATGCAAGCACTGTGGAGGTAATGCTGCGCGCTGCTATTTACCTTTTTCCGGCTACAAGTGAGTTCCCACGGGACTTCAGCGCGAGACTACAGCTAGCCGTCTAAAACACTATTTAGGTGAATTTAAACAATGGCTAGGTTGCTAAATGCATCTTGTTGTCATGTAAGGGCCCTGTTCATGTTGGACAGACATTTTAATTGCATTTTGTGTCTGTTAAGAGGCACAAATACACTCTTTATCGTATATGCCCCCATAACTGCCGTTTTAGCTGAGTGGGAGCTCTGGGCATTAGCTGTAATATCTCCGTGTTGCAAGCTCCGATCCGGTTCATTTTTTTTTTCTATAGACAGTACTCACAAAGGTTTAACGATCAAGATTAACTTAAAAATTGCCCAGAGTTCTCCTTTAAAACATTCAACATACAGCCATATTTCTTCCTCCTTGTCTCACACAAGACAAGGGCAGTGACAATATGATGCACTGTTTAACAACAAGCCTCTAGTTTAGAAAAGTGTATCATTAAAAAATAAATGCAAACGTAACCAATAGCTAATCCTAAAGTAATAAACCAATCTTTAAAAGTGTCCAATAAATCACACTGGTTTAAATAAGTGTATGCTATAAAAGCATAGATTTATGGATTAGGTAAGGCAAAGGAGTCTAAATAATTTACCAGTCATCATTTAAAATAAAATCTCTAAAGTAAATTTTAAAGTAACAATTTTTGAAAATACAGAGATTATTGAGATTATGCATTGTACAAAAGATGGGTACTCTGATAGGAATCAGTGAATCTGAATAAAGCTTCAATTTCTTCTTTTTGTTTACTCGGCTGCCCTGTCGGTTAATTCAAACATGATCTGGACAGGTGGGGGTCGTGCAAAGGGCATGTTTGCTGACAGCCGTAGAGGACACAACTGGAGCTGAACAACAGTCACATTTGCTCTGAGAGATGTTGTGAGCATGGCAATCATTTTAACACTCACTTACTCTGCAAAGTACATATACCACATGGCAGAAGTACTAAAAAGCCATGGGACTGGCCTTAATAATGTTAACTAAACTTTGAAAGGTATGACATTCAAATTTAACAGGAAAGATATTTAGAACAAATATAGATAAGACAGATATTGCTGTCCTTGTAGTTACTATAATCACTTGAAGATAAGAATGTCTTCTTACATGTGTATATAATTCAAATTAACCTACCAAACAGCTTTGAAGCCAAATTTAAGCCAAACTTTTCTGATAAATGCTATATATAATTTAACTTTGTAGGCAATTGTAAAGCTCATAAGAAATTAATTTTTAAGACCTTACATAATCAGTTCTATATACCGTATACAAAATCAGCACTAAATTGTTGATGTAATCTGTTACATAAAGTACGAACGAGCCCTTCGAAATCATTAACTTAATCATCAACTTAAGCATAGTCACGTCTTAGGTCATCATGACACTTAATTACCAAGTAATAAGCAAGGGCAAGGTGCAATAATAATTATAATTCCCAGTAAGATTTGAAGCTTATTCTGCATCTTCTGAAACCTGAAAAAAATCCTAAATGAAAGCCAAGCATGGTCTGCATAGTCATATGGCAGGAATTCTGTCTTGTAAGAGAATGCAGAAATACAAATGCACCTACCATGTGAGCCGGTCTATATTTACCCCTATTAGAATGACAGCCAAACAAAGAACTCCTGGCTACTTAGTCATAAATGGCATTGGTCCAATTCTTTTATTAAATTCAGAATAACATGCCAAATACATTTATATGAACTGCAATTCTTTAAATATAATTAATAAACTCACTGATTAATTACTGATAGTTTTTGAATATTAGAATATCATGTTTATTATTCCGATACCATGCAAAACATCCTTGCCATGCAGACTCAATGTATTATAATTTGGATGTATAGATTTACATGAGGAAATTCATTAAATGACAGATTTCAGCTGTGTCTGTTGGCGTCACTGATGGCCTGAGCATTTCCCATCCCCCACTAATGGCAACATCTCCATACAACACATCAGCCAATGACTGAGAGAGCCACTGGTCATTACTACTACTACTAAACATAAATTTATTTTATTTACCAAAACATGGGGTACGACATGCGTTTTGGTTTTCCAAAATTTTTTAACTACTGTCAAGGTCTTCTTACTACGGTTTCTTAAAAATGCTTAGTTTACAAATAAAGTGCTGTTTTTCTCCAACCAAATCTAATATTACACCGTCTAATCATCAAATTTCATTTTTAAGCCTTTATCCATGCAAGACATTGTCAGACCCTTTCTGTCATGCATTACCAATTTAACATCTTAAAATACAGCATACAACATACAGCTTGGTTATTCTGAACTCCACTAAGCATAGCAACATTAATGTATTAACAACATTCACAAGCAATGATCAAAATCAAGTAACAGATTTGCATTCTGTGTGAAGAATGAACCATTACTTCAGGGCTCTGAACAACATATGCTATAAAGCATGGAAGTCTAGGAGGTCCCTGCATGCTAGGGGGTCTGAAGAAAATTTGGAAGAGAAAAAAAATATTTGAATGTATTTTTTAGGGCTGTCAGAGGTAATGTGTTGACAATAATCTTTATCTTACTCACGGAACTATTCTTTGTAAAATTTTAGTGAACCATTTTTGTGGGTGTGGGCAGGGCCGTAGCTGGGGCTTGCGGGGCCCCGGTGCAGGTTTTACCAGTGGGCCCTGTTTGAAATAGTTTAATTTATATGTTAATTCTATTTATTTATTTGTGCTAATTGTACAATGTTTACGTTGTTTCATGTTTGTAGGTGTCCAGGTACAGAAAACAAATAATTAAATATAAAATAGCACTGCATAGTCTTCACTGTAAAAATTAAATTAACAGTCAAACCAAAATGTATTCAGGCACGTTCAACATTTCTCACATTATCACAGTTTATTTGCTCTCGTTTATAAAATGGTAATAAAATATGACAAGAACTCAGAGTTGAACTGTCAGAACAAATTCATCTTGATAATGTCAGATAGCTTTGATAGAAAGATATGTAATGGATTACAATCAACCAAAACTTCAGACAACTGTCAGTATGACAATATTTACACAACTATCAATACTTTGTTGAACAGTTACCAAGCAATGCTTGATTTTGTTCAGTCTGTGGTGTGAAAAGGTTGCATTAGCAGTTCAGGAAAAAAACATGTAAGCAAAACATGGTGAGGTCAAAGTGTCTGAATAATTTTTGGTCCCATTTTGTTTCGTTTTTTTCTATCAATTTCACTAGTAGTCCAATGAATGAAGATTTTTTGGGTATAATATGTCAAAGCTCGCTTTATTTTGCTGTACTCTCTTACCTAAATTAATTATAGTGTCCTACACCTACTACTAAAACTTAAAAAAAAAAAATTCTTTCATTTTCTTGGATTAACATTACAGCAGCTAGTAGCTAAATTAGGCGCGGTCACTTTAAGAGACGATGAAGCATCCAATATAATACACAAATCCGATATTTCTCTCAACTGTTTACTTTCATTTAAAGCCTTAAACGACAGTTTTTTCGAACATACTTTCCAAGATGGGTATTTTGACTTATTTTGTATGTTTTTGTCGGTACAAGAGCAAAAAGAGGCAAATTCTGTGTTAAAAAAAGTGTTTTGAGATGCCTCTCTCTGCGTGAGCGCTGAACACCAGAATGCCATGGTGCTGAAATGGGCTTTTCACATCCTTTTCTGTTTGTTTAAACTGAGATTTGTGTTTGTTCGTTCAGGTGCAGGAGGAAGTTCGAGTAGAACTTCGCAAAGGAGGGCTCGGTTTTGCTGTCTGTGAGACTGTGAGATGCGTGCGCACCAGTGATGCGCGGGTCAATGTATTAATAACCCGCACCCGACCGACGTTTTCAACTAATCCGTTTGCAACTCAGACCCCAACAAAATTAAATAAAATATTGTACCCGACCCGCTTCCTGACCCACATTTTTAAAAAGGAACGTAGGCAAAACTAACTAGGCAACCACTTATTTTGGATCAACCAGCGCATCATTGGTGCGCACAGAACACAGCGCGCTTTCTTGTGTTTGAATGATTTAAACTCTTTTGAATGTTTAAACTGGAAAGTTGTCAGGCTTAAAAACCCATGAAAATGATAAGCTTTCGTGACGACACGCAGCAGTGGCCTGTCAACTGTCCTGATCGACTTTTAAGGCTAGCCTTAGCCGGTCGGTTGAGATCATTGGGGTCTCCCCCTCGGCCGTGGGCCCCTATAATCGTCACCACCTTTCACCCCACTTGCGACGGCCCTGGGTGTGGGTGTGTGTGTGAGAAAAGCACTACATAAATAAATTTGAATTAAAATGAAAATGACATTTTTTTCCTTCAGGTACATACATCTCTAACATTAATCTATAAGGGTAGGGAAAACACATACAGTAAACTAAATACAGTTATTTTTCAACATAATTTAAATAAGTATTAGAGTAAGTACATGCGACTTTAAAAAGCAAAACAACAAAGAATGTGATTTGCATGGTGGAAAGTGCAAGCAAGAAGGTACATTTTACCTGATGAGAGTTGCTGTTCCTGAGTGGTGGTAATGTGACGGGTGATGTGGCTTCAGTCCCTGCTCCAGTCCGGGGACCCCCGATGCCCAGTCCTGGGGAAGACTGGAGCTGGCAAATCTCACCCCCTTTGCCTGTGAAAGCAAGTAAAAATGTATTTGGGAAAATGTTTACACAATTGCCAGTCAGGATGTAATTAAAGGCTAGCTTGTCCAAAAAAAGGAAAAACTATAGCCCCGTGATGTTACATGTAGTGATACATTTAACAAACGACAAACAAAATCAACATAGCACAACGAAAAGCCATTAATCCAACGCTCTTGGCTTCTATATCTAGTCTCTATAGCAACAATAATAATGAACAGATAAATACAATAACAGCCGGTTTCCCAATGCTGTTTCCGGGGCTTATTGCTACTGTACTCGACCATGCAGTCAACGGCGAGTAATGAAACTAAAAGCTGCGAGCTTTACACGCGTTATGGAGCATTTAAATCGGATAAACAATCCATCTCCACAATCAAATCCGGAGAATAAACGAGACCGGCGTCGCCCTCTTAGATCCGGGCATTGGGTTCCTTACCAGTCGGGTAGACAGCAGCAGCAGCAGCGCAAGGTTTCTTGGTTAACATGGCCGCTGGAGAATCACACACAAACACACAGAGAGAAAAGCCACTTCAGAGTCTCCCCTCCTCCCTGTGATCACCCACTCTGACTGCTGCTACTCCAATCAGCTACATCCAGACCTGAGCGAGCAAACTATCGGGGCCGCTTCCTCAAATGCTACCCGAATTCGCGTTACCATCGCTTGGAAACGTGCACAACAAACAAAGACGCACAAATGGCTCTGCGCTGCTCCGCACTTTTGGGCCTAGGAAATTCTGCACAGCCCGTGGCATTCTCTCACATACATAAAGTAACCGGGATATACTTTAAACCGGTTTAGGGTGTTGTCTGCCTGGACTTATCTATCGCCCTAGTTCGCCTCCTCCTACTTTACTCTCCCCTCCCCGTGCGGCAAGCCCTTTTCACATTTCAGTTACTACTTGTCAAATTGTAATTTTTCGTGAACTACCCCTTTGAGGAATAATAGTAATAGATAATAGTCACATCTGGAGTAAATACCAGAACCAAATTAATTTTTTAATAGTGCCTTTGTTAAAGATATCTTTAACCTGCAGTACATCAGAGGTAAAAAACAACAACAACAACTATATAAATACAGTTTCTTGCACAGACCGATCGTTTTGTGTCTTTACACATCAATGTATCGTCACAAGCAGCAGGATTTAATTTAGTTTTGTTTATGTTTTTACATTTTTTTTAATTGTATGTTTTAGCCGTGATTCCCATTCACATCCATTATAAGACTGACAAACTGCAACGGTTTGAGTTAGGGCTGGGAAAATAAATCGATGCATCGCAAATCGAGAAATTATTCAGCATCGATTCAGAGATTTTCTGAATGCACCGCGATTCTTTCTTGAATCGATTCTGAGATTAGTTTTGAACAGCGGATGGCACTGCATGCTTTAGAAACACCCGTACTCTGCTCGTTTCCAAATCATTACAGACACTTGAACCCTAAAATAATCATTCATAAAATTCGAAAAGGTTGAAGTGAATTACAAAAGTGTTCACAGTGGGCTGTGTTTACATTACTCCTGCATCATAAAAGCATTCTAAGATGAAAAGAAATTACATGACTCAGCTGAACTCACAAGCACTCTTTAGCACTCTTCTTCATGAGCATTTGAGTGTGCGGATAAAAACTAGATTAGAGTGCCATCTGCTGTTAAAATCTAAGCTCAGAAAACACATCAGATGCAAAGATGAACAGAGGTCTTACGGGTTTGGAACTACATGAGGGTGAGTCATTAATGACATAATTTTCATTTTTGGATCAACTAACCCTTTAAACCATTTATAGTATGTCCTGGTAACTTGAATGAATGAATGAATGAGTGATACAAAATGCAAGTCTACTACTAAAATGAAAAAGTAAGAATTCATGTTAAATTGGCTTGCCATACTCCGAGAGCAAAGTCCACCAATCACAGTCCCAAACAGAGCACGAATTATCTTAGTCACACACATACTGTACTTTTTTTCATGCTTTCATCATACTTTTTCATGTTTCATACATAATAATAGCATGCAATTATGTGATTAAAATGTTCTTGTGAGTTTGAAGGATCAAAAAAAAAAAAAAGAGTTGGTATTTCACAGTCATACCTAGAAATGAAAGTGTAGACTTTCTTGATTTCATGTAAACATTCTTACATGGGTGTGGTAATTAATCATATGAACATTTATATTTCCCCCCTCTGAAAGTTGATGTCTGTGTCAAAGCTCTGTAAAAGGTAACACCCAAATCGCCTTAAATAGCTTAATAGTAAATTAAATTGCCGTATCTTTTTAACTTTCAGTTGTTTTTTATTGAACAACTGGTAAAGAATTAAATTATTTAATTATTAAATCCCTTTTACACTTTCAGCACCTGTTATTTTGGCATGACAGCTGAAATGACTGTCCACTAGAGGGTGGAGTGAGTGCAGCATAACATTACTGCCTCCACGTGTACTGTACATTTAGTTCCCAAACTAGAGCAATGTATGTACATATTGGATTATGTTGCTTAATTTGATTGCGTAATTTGATTTTAGTACAGTTGCATCTTCTACACACTAAAGAAGGCTTTCAGTCTAAATGTTTTTGTTCTTTCAGAAACATCACAGCTGCTTGCAAATCATTCCTATAAATGCATCACTACAGATAAAAAACATAAATGCATATCCAGCATGCATATCAAAGCACATTCTACAGTGATCTGAATCTGAAATATTATTTACCAAGTAATACATTAATAAAGCACAAAAAAACAATGATTAATCTTATTCCTCTGAGTAATTGTTGTGGTTTTGAGTTTCATCAACTCAGATCATCCCATCTTAGTCTATAAAAAGTGGTATCTTATATCCCAAAAGATGTGATTTGATGTTTTTGATAACGATCGCCAATATGCGTCTGCAGTTTCAGGCTCAGCATTTAAACATAATAATATTATCTCAGTTTCAATCTGCTAGTCCTGAAAGAAAAAAGAAAAAAACCTCTTGCACAGCACTGCATATAAACTCAATATAAAGCAGTTATTTTAGAGAGTTAACTATTGAATCTAGCTCTAAAACAAACAAAATTGCAAGTTGCAGTGTACAAATCTCTCTAAAAAAGTAAAATGCTAAATAAAAACAAGTCACAAATCATCTCCCCCATCCCTCCCCCCAGGAAGCCAGCTACTGTAGTGTCACATGTCAGGCTGTGGTGAGAAGGGAGCAGGGTATGCTGGGATGGCTGTCATGGCATTTGTCACTGTGGTTACTGGGTAACATCGGTAAGCACTATGTAAGGAATTGGGCCTCTGATAACAGGATTGGGTCGTTTTAAATGGGAAATGCAAGAAGGGTTGATCTAGGGATTATGTTAATTCTCACATTACTGCCTTGTAGTTTCTGTTAAAGGGCTGACAGAACCCATTTGCTGAGGCATAGCCATAGAACCCAATCACTGAGGTATAGCACTCAAAAGCTGTGAAAAGACCTGCAGAAGTGTGATAACAACGGAATCATTGGTGTTATTTCCAGTTGAGTTCCTCTACTGCTTATGTAAATACTGGCATGCCTTTTCTATCCATTAACAAACAAAGGTACTTTGAACCCCTTTCTCATATACCACCTTTAATATCCCATATCTACTTTGATATTTGTGCCCAATCTCTTAGGGCAGTGGTTCTCAGCAATGGGGCTGTGGTCCAGGAGGGCAAGGGGGAAAACGCAAGATGAAAAGTGAATTAGTGATACACTGAAATTTCGGCAGTCAAATATTTTGTTTTAAACAATTTGAGTTTGGAGGGTCCAATTCATTTTCTCAGACATTCTGTTAGCACTTCTCCAATGGTGTTTTGACTGTGTCAGCATCCATTTCTTGCACACAACGTGGAAAAGTTACAACAAGTAAACATGTCAGCAGTTTACACACAAAGGTTGGGTTGACAATTTTGATTTCACAATTTTAAAGTCAGTCTTTATTTCGATGAACTCAGTCCATATAATGATAACTGATATTCATGCTTAAGTCCCAAGACCAGTCTTTTAGTTTATGGTGTTGTATGCCGATGCATTAACAAAAAATCCCTAAACATCATTTGTAGAGCGCCCGCCATCCAATAATTGCAATAAGCTTTGTTATTTGTTACTTTTGATGTGAAAATGAAAGAAAGTCTCAGCTTTTATCACAACATTCAAAATTGTTTTGACATTTTGTAATATGACTATGAGTACAGCACAATAAAACTACTAGTTATAGCACAAAATAAACATTAATGAAAAGAAACTTTTTTAATGTATCATGTAATTACTCAGTTAGTGTTTCAATCGCAGAGACAGCTAAAACCAGCTAAAACAGTAAACTGTCACCTCAAAAAAGCCATTCAATGTCCATAGCTCATCAGCTAGCTAAAAAAAAAACCTAAAAGTGAGCATTTTGCACTTTATTTTGGTTTAATCTTGGTTTCTGTTCAAAAATTATTTAGGGGAACCACTACTTAAAATTAAAAGTACCTCATGCTTTTCAGTGTTGTGGTTACACAATCCATGATGTTTGCATTTTAAAATGCATATCTTGACCAGACAAACAAAAATTACTTAGGTTTTTAAGTTATCTTAAATTATATTAGTTTAAAAAAAAAAAAGAATGAATGAATGAATTGATGGATGATGGATGGATGGAGGTGTAAAAGTCCATAAACATATACAAAACACCATAAAATTGTAAAAAATAAATAAATACAATAATAATAATAATAATAATAATATAGACCTAGTTCACAGTTCTTAGATATCTACATAACTTCTTACTAACTGCTTCCATAGACAAAAATATCAAAATTGTTCAAATATTTTAAGCCGCTAACCTGGCAAAGATTTGGCAAATCCAGTGATTATTTCATCATGAAAAGCACTCCATGTATCATTCCAGTAAACACAACGTTTTTCCTGGTGGGCTGATTTAAAAAATGCTGGGAACCCTTACTCCAGGAAGTTGTGTAAAGTCAGCCAATTAGATTAGACCACCATGTGGCTGGTGCTCATGTAAAGCATTGAAACAGTCACTTATTAGGTTACTTGACATTTAGAAGACTGCTTCTGAAACCAGCTATCCATGTAGACAGTAGACATCAAGTCATTTCACTAGATTTTGGAATCGAGCTTAATATTTTCCTTGTATTGACAATAGATCTCTCATCAGGCATTTAAAAGACTCAACAGACAGAGTACTCCTTCATTTTACTATTTGAAAATATATAAAATAACCCACCAGCACTAAAGCCCTTTCAGTCAGCTACTAGTACAGAAACAATTAGAAAAATCTATAATATTCATATAAATATTTGCATAAAGCTCAAAACAGGTGGCAGGTGTATTTCAGAGGCTAGACTCCGATTAGGATTTTGGGCCAAAACAAAAGCACAGATGGCTGAAGTGCCATTTCCATCTGGTTAATAATATAGTCAGGTTTATGAAATGAGTCTGTGTGGTGTTTAGTAATTCTATCTGTTGTCATCCCCTCACATCAATGGCAAAAAAATCAATAGATGATGGGCTTGTGAGCTATCTTGCAAATCAACACTCCTGACACAGCTTGACTGATGAGAGACTCAACAAAATGGTGGCGGGTTACATAATAAATGAGTCATGTTCACACGTTAGACTATATTAGCATGGACACTCCCTGCCCACGCAGACTGTCTGAGCAAATATAAACATGCAATCACACCAAAAGACAGGAAGTATATATACCTTTGAAAATAGCCTTAGTCAGAAACTTCAGGACTGTTTGCAGGACATTACCTCAAGATACTCTCCTGTATACACAAATTAATATGAAATATAATGCATTAGGTATTCTTGTTCAAAAGTAAGCTGCCACAAAGAATGTAAATGAGAATGACTTGCATGAGAATATAAAGAAAATATGTTAGTGTCTGAAAAATTACAAATATGTCTGTCACCTCATGACCAGATAATTGCAGTCTTCAGGATAAAATCTCAACACTGACATGTACAAACACACGTTCACTTTCTGTACTCGTTCACATTGTGTCTCTTTCTCTCTCTGTGCAGCTCTGTCTCCCAAAGAAAAGTTCCCTGAGGCAATGAAGCATATTTTTGTCAGCTCCTCTCTGTCATATATTCACCCACACGGTGCATATTTAGTAGGGTTTATTTTTACAGCCATCTGGTGGATTCTTGTAGAAAAGCTTAGATACTCCTTTGAAAAATTATCAGCTTCGGCTTTTCACAGTAGCAGTGAATCAAATAGGATACAAGATGAGAGGCAGTGACTCAAACAGATTCACACTACAAAATCTATAAATCACTGTTTATTTCACATGCTACTTCACACTGTTTTCTCATTGACTCGCATATATGTCAGAGTATTACATATTAACCAGAATAATCTAAATACTTTGAAATAAGACATTTCAAATATAAGGCTTTTTGCAGATTTCGTTATGCTTTGCATGAATGCGTTATGGTTTGTCACTACTTGGGTGAAGGGTTTTAATGTATCTTCACTTGTGCATTTGGATTCAAAGCTCACGGGCAACATTAGCCACGCTTGAATGGTTCGGGGCCTTAAGTTAAAGGTGGAATCAATTCGTTCCCAGTATTCTTTGCCTCTGACCCCACATTCATAGTATTCCCTGCCTTTGATAAAACCCTTCTGGCCAAAACCCTTCTGCAAGGTTTTGTATGGCTATTAAGGCTATTAACATAGCGCTGAAGAAGGGGTGTTTATTATTGTAATGTTGCCACATTGGAAACCTTGGCTACATTCTACTTTTCTCATCCTAAATTCAGTCAAACCCTGCCTCCATTATCACCATGGCTGCTAGTGCAACATCTGGCCTGTAAAGTGTGTCTAAACGGATTGATTATAGAGAGAAGTAACTAACAAAGCACACATTTGTCCTAGTCTGTTGTAGTAATCAAGTGTTAACCACTTTAAAGACCATGTTCAGAACGATGTATTGCTGCACATATGTTCTCTGGGCACACAATAGCATTGTGCATGTTTAAAGATACATCACTGAGTACGTCAATAATATTGTTTACACCATGTACACAAACTACATGGACCAGTCTAGGACTATGCAAATAATGTGTTGCTTGGCAACAATGAATCTCGATAATCAGCTTGAATATCACAGGCCTTGTTTACATCCCACAACAGCCAGAGTTTACAAGGAAGAACAGGCTTAGTTCAAATTACAATTTGTTTTTGATATTCAAATTCAGGGCTATTGTAGTCATGCCAGTGGCTGGTAGCATGCCACCTTCTTTGGCATAACTACAGCGGCATAGCCAACACAAAAGAAGCCCAAGCTGAGATGGCTCTCATCGATTTGATTGATGATGTTGAAGGCTCAATTACCCAAAATGTTGTCCTACCAACAAGGTTAACTAGAGACCTGTGGACAAATCAGCACATTAGAAGAGTGATGAATAGACTATAACAACCAGTCACATGATCTCTCACTGCGGGGGTGGAGCTAACATAAAAGTGCCATCTGCACAATTGAAAAGAGACACCAGATCCCCCAACTTGAGATGCAGCATCACTTTTTAAATACCCCCCCCCCCCCCCCCCCACACACACACTGCTGGTTAACTGTCATATTTACTGTGAGTGGCTATTGGGAATGGCAAACAAACAAAAAGTCCAAAAATCATCCCAATTAATTTTTTCAGTGTTATGCAAATTAAAATGTGCATTAGCAAATATTATGGATATGTTTAAATATATAATCGAGAGAGGCAGCAGCTAGTATGCTGATTGTAACATCTGCATCCACCATTCATTCATCCAACTGCCAGAGGGAGCCGTCTCGCGAATACTGAACACTGTCGCTTCTTCTCTCATCACTTCCTGTCTACACCTGTTATAAGCCATAGTGACGGATTGTTTGCTTGTGTATTGTCTTTTGGATTGCTGATTTGGATTTGTTTGCTATCTGGATTGATGCTATTGTTTACGATGCTTTGCCTGCTTATTGACCACGATATCTGCTCTCCATTTGCCTCTGTTTGTGCTGTTGTGCTTAATAAAACTATGCGCATGGATTCAAACCCACAACCGAGTCCGTCAACGTTACACTGATGTATGGTACACATCAAAATTAGCATTCACTGCACAGAGCCTTGTATAAATCCATTAATTCATAAAAAATTTAATATAAAAAAAGCCATTTTCTAGCCTGAGGGAAGGCAGGAAGTGGCATCCATCAAACTAACTTCCGTCGGCACCAAAGCAAAACAACAATAATATAGCTGACAACAAACTCAGTACTTTGGTGTCAGGTGGAAAGCCACTGAAATGCTTCAATTAAGAAAATGAATTGACACTGCAAGGTTATGAACTACCACAGCCATTCCTGCTGGGGTAAAAGAGATGTTTTAAAATACTCTCCAGCTGTGCTTACACTATCATTTGTTCCACCAGAGTTAACCATAATGTGCCGTTTTGGTCACAATGATGATATGATCACATTATAATCAACTGGAGATAAACATGAGGTGTGGCGCCTTTTTTCTCTTTGTTTATCTCATTATTTTCATTTCAGTCTGAATCTTATCTGATGTTCGTTTTTTTTTAGCAAACAAGAATCCAGGCAAATATTTAACATCATGCCCAGAGAGTGACATCAAAAAATCCTGATTAAAAGTACAATGACTAGAGAATCACTCACCGAAACCTAGGGAGATGCCACCATTTGCATGCATCAAACAGTAGCTGTGCTCCCAACAGAAAGGCTGGTCCAAAAGTAAAGCAACTCAATTATGCAGCCTCAGATAATTGTTTTCACCAGATTTTAAGGCACATGTATCCTTCCCAAAATGCAATGTACAAATTGAAATATATATATAATCCAGAATAGAAAATGAAGCAAGAGTTAAATTAATTCAATACTGTAGCTATTGTCAGTGGAATGTCCTGAAGCACTATTTGTATGATGCATTTATTTGTTGCCTATGTAGACTAATCCAAACCAGTTAGCATGCTCTTGCATTTTCCCAAGAGAGTCATATTGATTTCTTCTACAGTTCTCCCTAGTTTGGAATTCACAAATTGACACCAAGTCCATTTATTAAAACCACCTCTGTTCAAACTGTCCTCTGCTTACCTTAAAAGATGTGCCTTAGATGCAGTATCATAGTGAAGGCTTTAAACACAGCTTTTCTCATCTCAAATCTTCACTGATGGGCATCGTCTGTCTCCAGCAGGCTAACAATCCAATCAGTTTCCTGTTCATTCTTCAATTCTGTTGGTTTAAATGTATCATTACATGGAATAGAAAACAAAAAAGACAAATATACAGCAGCTGATGCAGTTGGGATTTATTGTCTTACACTAGCCTTCTGTTAGCCAAGCTCAAAATGCCAGAGCATGAGTACAGAGTAGATGTGTGACAAAGTAAAATTATACTCCTTGATAATTGATGGGCTTGAAAATGAAAATGTGTGTGTGTGTGTGTGTGCTAGAAAGAGAAAGACGTTCAACTTGACTCCTCCTTCTAAATTAATGCGTCCTGTAATTGATCCACCGTATGGACCACCCTTTTCTGGGTTTGACCTTCTACCTCTCAACAGTTACATTTTGAATGTGTATGAAGAGATCTACTCTGTATCACACTGGTTTAACAGCAGGATTAACTGGGCTGAGATGGTCTCTCCATCAGCACTCACTCAGTCAAAAGAAATGTATCTGTTTACTTATAAATGATAGCAAAACTTCTGCAGAAAAAGGTTATTTATGTAAGCATTATCATATTCTAGAAGGGTATAAATCTTTCAGTCACTTTTATCTAAAGTGACTTATAAAAAGTACCTTAGTTTCATATGTGAAACTGCCATGGCAAACAGATATAACTCAGAGTTATCTGGTGGGAAAATAAATATATCTTACAAATACTAGTATATACAACCTATTATGAAGTCAATACCAATTTTGTAATTGGTCAAAGGGACAGGTTTTGGTCCTATATGTCAGCATGGGGATGGGGGACACTTGTTCAATGACTACCACTCGACAGTAGAAGTGTTCTTAAAGAAATAGTTCAACCAAAAATTTTAATTCTTTTCTCATCTTGATACCCATGATAGAATTAAAATTTTGTGTAATGCTGAAACATAAGGCTGCTGGTCACTCCTTATCATTATGACTTTCGGTGAGCAGCACTCAGTACTTCCCATGATGCCTTTTTAGTTTCGTTATCACTTTATATACAGATCTGAGAATTTTTATGCTCAATCAGATTTTTTCACAGTATCTCACATTGCCATAAGAAGAGGTTCACACTATCTTATATAAACAACTAGACACAATAATAAATGGTGTTGTAGTCATAGACAAAAATGAAACCTAAACTACTTGGTTAACTGTACAATTTAATATTTCTCTCGCTGCCCCCAAAAAACAAACACGGGATCAGTTTAAAATGATTGTTCCAGCCCCTCAAATCAGCATCTTCTTAGATTATTTTCTTTTGATTAGTTTCAGTCTACATCAAATAGACAGCAAAACTGTCAGCTAGACCAGAGTCTTATTCATGCATGGCAGGGTTTTAATCTGGGCCTATATTGGCTGATTGTGGAGCAGCTTTGAGCTGAAATGAAAATAAGCAGAGCTTTAGCGCTCTATTGAGTTTTTCTGACACGTTCAACAGCATGTCAACCAAAAGAAACATCAAATGTTTAGGAGAAACGTGATTTACAGAAATTGTGAGAGCTCCTCAGGGCAAGTTGTGTGTGGTACTGATGGTCCTTCACACAAAATGGACATAAATCTATAATCAGGTGGTCTACCCAGCCTGCTGGGTGGAAAACGAATCACTTCCACACTGTGGACACTTTGTTCACCAGGGAAAATTTAGTGACTACAGAAATCCCATGAGAGGAAAGGAGGGTTTTCATGCATGCCATCCGAGCTGCTCTCTGCTTCTCAAGTTACAACACTAAATGCTGGAGAGTTGCTCATAGAAGATCATTGTGTTTTAACCAAAGACATTCAACAAAGGGATTTTGAAGAGCTTTACTGTCCAATCAATTTTGATTGTTGAGCTGACTTCATTGTATTGACATTAAAAAAAAAACTATGTTTACTAGGGTGTTGTGGGTGGATGCTTACTGGCAAATGAGCCTGCTTCCAAGTCTCTATGATATTTTGGTACCTAGATATGGCTTAGACCTTTCATTCCATGCAAGTGTTTGGACAATCACCTGCTAGCCAGAAAAAAATACAAGCTACAAAATGTAAGGTTTCATTGATATCAACAGCACACAAGCAGTGTTGTGCCAGTTCATACTAATAATAATATAGTGCCAATAAAGAACTAGCTCAAAGTTCAGTTCACACAGATGATAAGGAACTAGTTCATGTTCATAGTTCATTTAAAAAAAAAATGAACTAAGTTCACATATCTAAAAACGAACTAGTTCACGTTCATTTGTTAAATTCTTTTTAAGATAGGCCACTATCTTACTCAATAGAACCTCTTTACCATCCATTACCAGCTGCAAATCACTGCCACTCCAAAACTAATCAAAATTATTGTACCAATAAACAAGAGACAATTATTATAGCCAGGAGAAAAATAATGTTGAGATATATTTAGCCCTTAAATAATGTGTAATCATGATATGTAGAAATTGGAAAATACAAGGTGCAGTCAAGGTATACTGTATGTTCAGTGAAACTTTTATTTAGCCAGCATGAACCAAATTACCCAGCACTTTCTAAACAACTTCAACGGTCAAAATCATGTCTGACCCGCTCCATGTCTCATATTGCGCATCCTATCTTACTCGGTCGTGCTGTTCACTTTTCATAAATCAACATAAATGGAAAAAAAACAAAAAACATTATAATATTTTAACAAATATGAAACGCGCTTTTTTAATGGCTACAACAGTATAGTATGCCTACATAGCCTACTCTCTATTTGTACAAATTTCTGCACATTAATTTAATTCTGAATTTTGCACACACAAGTTGAAAGGCATTTGTTCAAATCAAGTTCACGGATAATTGTGCGTGCATTTATTAGCCTAATAATTATGATACTAAAATCCTAACAAATAGGCTATGCTATGTACAAAAAATCAGATGAGCCCATAATATGAACGGTTAAGCATTTTCCTCCCATAGAAAACCATTATAAGAACGCTTAATGTGGCTTAATGCAGATTAGAATGTCCCCTTAGTATGTCGAAATAACGAGATATCGATAGCCTACTAGGCTACTGTGTCTACCGTGGTCTCCTTTTTGATCAGCGGAAACGATTTTTGCTTGTTTGGGATCTGACTGTCCAGTGTATTTGAAAAAGTTAAGCAAACTTTCCTGTCTTTTTGACATTTTTCCCCTGTGTGATACGATCGAGGCTAACAGCAATCTCAACTAGTACAACAAGCGCACAAGTCATGTGTCACAAACATTGAACACTACACAAACAGTAATTTTTTTTTTCATTTAGGCAATTAATTTTAGTGACACAGGAGGAGCCGGATCCAATGTCGGAGGTGACGGAACATGTTCCGGCTCAAATTAATCCCTGGTAAAACCTGACTTTTCAAATGAGCGTGAACGTGAACTGCGCGTTCTGTTCATTCCTGCCAGAGTGAGCGCCGCTCTCGTTCACGTTCATTGTATGAAAAGTGATTCGTTCAGTTCAGCGTTTGGCGAAAATATGAACGCGTTCAGTGAACGTCGTTCATTGAACGCGTTCATGCACAACACTGCACACAAGCACCACTTAAAACAATACTGATTACTAGAATAGTCTTCAATTTGTCATTCATTCAAAATTAGTCTCAAAACTACAAAAGGAAACCAAGTGCAAATGTGCACATATGTACAGTGTGTGATGTCCAAAGCAAAGAATAATCTGAAAGTTGGTAGGGTCTGTGTCTTTCCATACCACAGTGCCATCTGTGACCATCTGTGCTGTCGTTGCTATGAAATCATAAAGGCTGATGATCTCTAGCTTGATGGCACAGTGTGATTATGGGGGCATGGTGTCTGTAAAACGGCATGTATATAGTAGCACGTCATTCTCAAGGCACAGATGGATACCCACCATGAACCTCAGGCCAATGTTTTCCTTATGGACACAAGTGTATGCCCTGAACAGTGAGCAGTCCAGTAATTCAGCTTAAAACTAATCCACCTTTAAGACACTCTATGTGCCCCAACCATGTGTTGACCTCACAGTATCATGAAGTACCCTTACTGACATTCGAGCTGTCACACTAACCTCAGGTGTGTCCCTAGGCTTAATATCACACAGAGCAATCATACGGTTACACTCATTACACCGATCATAAACTGCACAATGTAGTCAAATAAGAAGTGTCTCACATTTAAAGATTACACAGCCTGTTTTCACCAAACTATTCTCCAGTACGACATGTTCTCCCATGAGCACCCACTGTTTTGCTGCTTAGTTAAATGTAAAGCACATGATCTGCCCTCTTAGTACTTAGCTTTTTTTGTTCATTATGTTTTGTTTATTTATTTAAGACTAATATGTTTAGGGTTGTGGTGTTTCCTTTTTGATTGACAGGTTGGGTGTCCACCCTTAAGAGGTCAGAGGTCGTGACCTGTTTCCCAGACAGTGCAGATCAGCTGAGAAATACCTCCAGCTACATTGTACAGTCCCCTCCCAAGCCCTGCCCCATAAATGCCATGCAATTCCCAGGAACCTTTTATCTATATCCCCCTGAGCTGCTTCGGAAAGTTAAAGGGAGAATTTAAAAAAGACGACAATTTTTCACATGCCTTTTTAGCCAAGAAACTATCCTTCTGCTCCACTTCATGTCTATTAACAGCCTTAAAGGAGAAAGCTAGCTAACTTAACCTCCAGAAACAAATCATTTTATTTTTGGAAGTCATTTCGTGGCACGGCGAGACACTCACTAACCCTGTCCAGCTGTCCCCTCAGCTCTTTACTCTGGGTTCAAGGCTTTCTTTAGGGCAGGATTAGTTTACCTCTGCAGGAGTGTTCTCACACACACATACACACACTCAAGGAAAGTGACAGGTTGAGGGGCTGTACGGGGTTCAGGGCTCCTTATTGGCCTTTATAAAGCTGACTCACAGTAGATGCAGTTGAATCAACAGTGCAGCCATTCCCTGAATACTGCCCATCCTGAAATAGGACACCTTTTGTTGTTGACGCATCAGCCCTGTGGACGTTTACGATTCATTGAATTGCTCAAAGAACTGACTGACCAACAAAATAGGGCAGTTATGAAGTTACCAAGTGTTTCAGGTAGACTTAAATTAGCATGCACTACAATGATTTTCTATGATGAAATTATTTCAAAACTCCGTAAGCTTTTTGGACTTTTCCCTACTCCCTAACAGATATCACTGAAAAAGGGTTTTTGCTGTCACTGTCTTTAACAGGGGAAAAAAAGACAGTGGGATGGGCCACAGTTTTTTTCCAATCAGTAAGCTAGAAACTCTCTCTGCTTCATCTCATTGCTGATTTCTTGGCTGGCACAGGACATAAACAGATATTTGCCATCTTAGCTCTCATATAAATATCCGGTAGTTCGATACATACAGTTTCTTTTCATGACGTTCATGGACGTTGTGTCTTCTTTTAGTCAGCAGGCTTTACCCAGTAGGTGGCTAATCTGTATTCCACTCTCTTTCCCGCTCATTCTATCACTGTTCTTTAATGTTTGTTTATCCTGAGGCGTCATGAATAATTCAATTAGTTACGCTGACACTCAAGGGGATTTGATACGATCTCATCACATGTGGCCTTGAATCCTTGACAGATGTATAGCTGTGTTCTCAATACAGCTTAATTAATTGTCATAGACGAGATCTGTTGCAGCTGAATGATGTCAGAAAGAATTTCTGCAGATAGATTCAGTGGATTTTTTTTAGCTATAAGTTAGAAGTTGTGTAAGCTGAATCCACATGCTCTCTAAAGTGGCAATGTCGCTTCTGTACTTCCGTCACTTCTGTTTAATCTGCCAGAGATGTCAAGAGTGAAAGAAATCTTTGCCATTTGTAAACAAGGTCACAATGATTCCTCACTATGTAATAATCAATACTATAAGACAAGTGATTCCTCAGTAAAGAATTTACAGAGGGGTACTACTCAAAACTACACTTAAGATAATGTCTTTATTAGTATATAGCATACTACAGTCAAAACACATCTTTTTTAGTCAATAATGTACATAAAATCAAGCCCTTTGTTTAAGAGAGGTTGTAAAGGACATCTGCTGTATACATTATTGCTGTTTGTCTTGCCAAGTCCATGTGATTTCTCACCTTACACTACCAATGATTAGACTTCACTGTCCAGTTAACCCCCCAAAGTGCTAGGTTAAATTCACATGGTGGAAATTAACTAGCATGCACGCTTGGAAACGCGTTTAAACAGAGTCCTTAAATAAATAGCTTGATCAGCTCTCTCTGGCCCGCAGAGCATCAAGCCCCTGCGGAAGTCATAGAGGACGCAGCCGTTTAAAGACAAGCGCCTGGCATGTGCTGACAGACACGGGAGGATCTGCTCTGGCAGTCTTGGCAAAAGCTTTTATGAAACTTATTGAATGATGCGATTCCTAAAACAGGGCCCATCCACAGAGCGATCCAAATGAACCCATTCACCCAGACTCTCTAAGCCACCAAAGTGATCCTGTGCTTGTCAAAACAGGAATGGTGAACCAACAATGTATACTTATGACCTCAATTTATGATGCATGAATTTTTATAATGCAAACAAACCTTATCAGCAACGAGAAGAATTGCATAGACAACACTTTCTGTTACTGTGTAATGGTTTTATTTTTAATGGGAATCAGGTTTCCTGTGCGAAACCTTTGAGCTTGGAGTTTATATGGTTTTACTACGAGTAACACAATACATGTTCAATTACTACAAATGCATCCACATTACTACCCATAGTGCTGAGTAGTATACTAATGCCAGACATTATCTGGCTCCATGCATTTATTCTGTGGCCCATAAAATATTCAAAGCTCATTCAGACTGTCATTTACAGGTTTGTATTTATGGAAAGTATGATGCAAAGTATTTGCCACATTCAGGTTATGCTATGTTCAATAGAAAGGGCCATTGATGGACATTAAATACAATAACATTGTTCATTGTTAGGTGTATGTCATCATACCTGATGCTTTATCTAATGCTAATCGAATAAAAATCTCTGTTTACATCTCCGTTTTCCATTTAATAAAAAATAAAATAATAATTGAACAGCTAGAAATATCCGTAATCCTTTCTCTGGTTATTGCTGATAGGTCTTCTGGTTACAGATTTGACACTGTCGTAATCTTCACGAATTGATACCGACTGCTGAGGTGGTAATTTGTGGCACTGCTGTGCTTGCAGTCAAATATAGAAAGTTACATGGACACATCGGCACAGTGCAAAATCTCACTATGCACAAAAAGAAGGTGCTGGTCCCTCTGAGAGATAAAGATCGCATGATGTGGTATTTCGTTAACAGGTGTTGTTCCTGCACGTTGCTGCATGTCACTTTTGGATGGAACTGAGGAGGAGCTCAAACTATTGATTACAAACAGCAGAGCAAAAACAGACTAGTGGTAAAGCTTCACTATGGCCTTAGATAATCTTAGACAGGCAATAATCTGTAGGAGTTAGTGCATAAACACATACACACATGCTTTGGTTGAGATCATATGACATTGAGCAAACGGCTTGCATTCACACTGGATTTACACCTCATTGTAAGTGAATTGAAACGTGTGCCCTAGTTACTATACCAGTGGCCTCCCAGTTTGGGGGGGGGGGGGGGGGGGGGGTTCTGATGCTGGAGTAACAACTGCGGCTGTAAGCCTAACATTTCACTAGAAATCTGATAGGAAGATGAATGACCTCCACATAAGAGAGATGTCTGTAAATGCACTGCAGCTGTTGCCCATATATGTTTCTTTCTACCAGATATTTTTCAATATTTCATTAGACACTCACAATGTCTGTTTAATACAAAAATTAGGGCCTACAGTGATTTTACCAGTTAAGTGCACTGTGCCTGAAAAAATCACTTTAACACACTGAACTGAGTATCTTTTTATATATTCCAATACCAATATAAGAAAATACACCAAAAATGAATAATTCATAATCAGAGAAAAGCATTAAATGACACACAAAAGAAATGTAGAAAGTTTGTGACTGCTAAGCAATATAGCGGCAATGCAGATTTTAAAACAAAGCTCATACACTCTTAAAAATAAAGGAGCTTAAAAGGTTCTTCACAGCGATGCATAGATGAACCATTTTTGGTTCCACAAAGAACCATTCAGTCAAAAGTTCTTTAAAGAACCATCTCTTTCTTACCTTTTTCTAATCTGAAGAACCTTCTTTTGCCACAAAGAACCTTAGAACTTTATTTTTGAGATTATATAATCAGAATTTAGAGTTAGAACTGTCCATTTTCCTTTTATGAAGTACACATCACACTATTTGTTTTGGTTTAACTTCCTCTTCCTGTTTTGCTTTAACTCCTCCGTGTTTCCTCCATAATGATTATCTTTACATCAACATTTAACGTTATCTGAGAGCTGGAACGTGTTTGTCCTTTCCTTTTATGTTTTAAGAGAACTTTCAGGTTTCTTATCTGAAACTATTGAGGCAAGCTGTCGTTTGCGTCAAAAATAAAAAAGCATTGATAATTGTCTCGTGGGTTGTGTCCTAAATAAGGGCTTATTTATCAGGGTTGTTTAATCCTCATCGAAGAGTGCAGAGGCAGTTTTTCTTACAGCCGAACATGTCTTACAGAGATCAGAAGATTTAGAAATTACTGTTCTTATTACAGTTTTTATTTTGGAATTTAAGAAAAAAAGTTTTAAGAATGCGGTTTAACCAATGTCTGTTATCGACATTTGCTTATCTTTATTGAAAATCCTTAAACTGTAGCGCAAAGTAGTAATTATTGATAGTTAATGAACTATTTGATATAGCAAAGGTGATTTGTTAGATATACTAGATGTATTTAAGTTACTCTGTAATATTCTTTACTAAAAGATCTGATTTCTTAACATTTCACGCATTTGGTTTCATAAACTAAAATGAAAAATACCTTTACAAAATTTACTTTATATTAATTTCTACATATACTAATGCAAGTTGTATAGAATTTAACACTGGAGTATTTTAAATTAACAAAGTAGCATATTTATAAATTAATCTAGATTAAAAAATGCTGTAGAAATGTTCATTGTTCAAATGTTCGATACCTAATCCAACAAAAGTTAACAAATTGAACCTTGTTGTAAAGTGCTAGCATTTACTCTTGAAACTAAACTAAAAAAAATCTTAATATATGAAATTAGACACACCAGTTAACATATACAGACAGAAACTAAGGATTTGTTTCAGGCACAACAGCACTGCTGATTTGGTTAATCATATATTTGATTAGTAATTATGTCATGGAGTTATTCTGAAAGTATAGATTATTATTATTATTATTATTATTTTGATATGCTAATAAATTATAAGATTTATGCTGTCATCATGTGGTTAACAAGGAACATTGCACAATATTACCCTTGAGGTATGGCAGGAAAAAGCTTGTTATGCCCTCTAGTGGTAAATCTATTCCAGCACATGGTTGCTACTAGGTTTATTTATTTACTCACTCATATTTTCCCCTAGTGAGACCTTCCCATCGAAATAGACTAATCATATTTGCTTATAGATTTCCATAGAAAGTGTTAAAATTGTACCAATTTACAATAATCCTAAAACTTTTTATATGGCCATTTTGCAGTTGGGTCAGTGTGGTCAACAAAGGGCCCATCCGGCATTAATCCCTGTAGGGGAAAGAGAGGAATGCTTGTCAGTTGGAAAGGAAAAGGTCAGGCAGTACTGGGACAAGGCTGGGGGGGGGGTAGGGGGTAATGTCTGACCAGATAATCGGAGCGTAAAACCATGGAGCTGTTACTCCCATACATGAGCACAGCAGGAGAAACAGGACCTGCGAAACAGGCCACATGCTCGCTCACACACAAACACACACACACACACACACACACACACACACACACACACATGCTTGTATTTGTGGTTTACAGGGACTCTCCATAGGAATAATGGTTTTTATACTGTACAAACTGTATTTTCTATCGCCCTACACCAACCCAACATCTAAACCTATCCCTCACAGAAAACTTTGTACATTTTTAGGTTTTCAAAGAAAAAAAAACACCATTTAGTATGTTTTTTTAAGCCTTTGGAATTAAGGGGGCCAAGGAACTTTCCTCATAAGTCACTTTCATATTGTAATACCTGTGTCATACCCAAGTAATTATACAAATTTGTGTCATCATAAACACACAAACACACACTGACTCATCAAGCTAAACCTGGGCTGCTGAATTCCTTGGTTGTGATGGGTTTGCTTACTACTGTAAAGAGATGGTTGTTACCCATATTCCTGCCGTAAGCACTGTACATCAAATTTGGAAAGTACTTCTATCCTTTTCAATATCAAGGACACATTTCTCACCTCGTGACACCTCAGAGCCACTCTGTTTCATCAGCTATAACTGAAGGATGAAGAATGTGACAATTCTGCTCTGACCTCATTGTGAAATAGCAGTGGAGATCACAGGCATGCTTTGCAATTCACCGTTGTGACATTTTTTCCCCATTCCAGACTGTGCACTTGGAAGCCATCCTTACAGCGCTGTGAGAAAAACTCGGCTCTACAGGGGGCCGTGGTCCACCCAATCACGAGCTTGGCCCACCCTGGGCTGACCACAAGGATGGAGGAATGCAAACATGTTTCAGTTTAGTCTAATTTAAATTTACATCAGAACTACATCAGAATAATATTTTTATTGACAGGTTGTAAATCTGCAAATATATCCACATATCAAAACATATTTAGAAGCAAATAAAATTTGTAAGTTATAAGTCTAACTTTAACTTTAGCATTATTGTTATTTGCATTATAAACAATGACAATGACAATATATAAAAACACATTTAACTTAAAGAGATAGTTCACCCTAAAATTAAAATTAGCCTTTATTAACCCATTGGATTAATTATTAAGGCCTTTATTAACCCCCTGGAGCTGTGTGAAGTACTTTTATGATGGATGGATGTGATTTTTTGGGCTTCAAAATCTCAACCCCCATTTACTGCCATTATAAAGCTTGGTAGAGTCAGGACATTTTTAAATATAACTCAAATTGTATTCGTCTGAAAGAAGAAAGTCATATACTCCTAGAATTGCTTGAGGGTGTGTAATTCATTTTTAGGTTAACCATCCCATATATGTGTTTTATTTCTGCATTTTCAACATAATGCTGGGTACGAGTCTGAATAAAAGTAAAATATTACAATCATGAAAGCGTTCTGGTTAGAACTGACTTTTAAATGAAATGGCAGCTTTACATGGTCAATAATTAGAGGGCTGGGCTGAGTGGCAATTGTAAAACACTTAATTTCTTTGATTGCAAATATGCTGAAGCAATGACACATATTCACTGCTAAGAAATGTTCAAAACAAACCCATCTCCATGATATTCACTATACAGTACAAGATAGATGGCAATGAGGTTGGGGGCAATAGTAACACTTTTTTTTCTTTTTAAATAAAAACAATTATTGAATTGAATTAAAATTCAGATCAAATGTACAATGAACATTATATAACCAAAGTATGAATCTCTGGACTAAAATCTAATCAATACAAAATAATTTATTTTATAATGTTACTTATAACGTAATATATTATTTTGCTTTAAACACATACTACTCCTGAAAGATTACAAAGTTGTTGTAAAAGTGTTACAGTTACCCCAAACATCTGCTATATGTGATGTAATGAGGGTGACTTCTTTATATAAGTCAATTTTACTTTCTCATAGCTCTATTAATGGTACAGTTACTTCTAGCAGATACACATGTACACATACACACAAATAAGCATTCTTATGCCAAAGGATGGCAGATACATCTGTAGCAGACTATGATGGAAAATGTGAAAACTGCCCTTGGCCCCCTATTTCACAGTAGATTCTACTCAGCTGAGAAAATTGTATTGATTTTAAAAAAAGAAATGAAAGGCCATGGAAAGTGGGGGAAAGAAAAAATTATTATATTCAGACTTATGATTTCTATACCTGGGGATCCTAACACCCAGGAAATTGTATGGCATGACTTTACAAAGCTCCTCTGAGGCACTTCCTGTACCTGTAGAACAGTGCAGCCCCCAGGGTCCAGTTCAGATGGTTTAATGATCCTCAGGGCTTCCATGGCAACCAGATGAAAGATGATTGGTTATACAGCAATAACTTGAGCTGTGCACAGGAGAACTCTATGACCATGAGTCCAATCATCGCTGAGCAATCAGGAACAGTGCCAAGAGATTGCACATCTTTTTTGGCTTTATTGTCTCTAAAAGTGAACAAAATGAATTGGTGATCTTGCTAAACTGTGCTGATCTTTTTGTTATCCTTTGTGCACAGAGCAGTATTAACTTTGAACTGCACTTAGCAGCATTTAAGTCCCTTTAAGCATGTCAGTTTACTCAGCAGCCATGTTAGTTTATCCTTCAAGCTGCATGCCGAAATTCTGTGTGGCACAGGTATTTTGGAGAAGGTGTTGGGCAAGTCATGGTGATTTTGGGTGGTGAAGCTTCTTTCCTTGGGAGTTGCACAGCTCCACAGTGCTTTCCATCAGGGAACCGTATGGGCCCCTGTGTGCAGGCAACAGATCGACCTGGTCTTGGTGACAAGGAATGTGGACCTGTGGCAGAGCTGCACAATAAGGCAGTGTAGAGTGTAGGATCTGGAGGCCAAGATGCTCCAGGAACCCAGAAAATTACTCCAGCATGTGGGCTGCCAGTGGGCAGTGAAATACTCCTCTGTTTGGTGCTTTTTTCATCACAGACCTCAGGGGTTGGCACGCTCGGACAGTCTGCCTCATCTGTTGCATGGTGTCAGGACTGATAGGGTACACTGCCTGCACTACAGGACTTTAAAAAGTGAGTCGAGATCTCTGGGACACTCCAGACGTTTTGGCAGGAAGCAAGCAGGGCCCATTTCCTTTAACATTGTGCACCCTGACAGAGAGAGACGTCTGCCCAACAAGCACAATTTTTGCATGAACAGGTTTAGCTGAACTGAATTCAATTTTGTCCAGCCTTTTTAAGAGAATAAGAATAATTACTCATTTAAATACTACAATCTTTAAAAAATGGGAGTTGTTTGCATAAAGTGCACAGTGTTCCTGTGGATAAAGTGGTAGGGCACTGTGTCAGCAGTGCAAGGTTGTGCGATTCCCAGGGAACACATGTTAGGTAAAAAAATGTTAGCCTGAATGCACTGTAAGTCGCTTTGGATAAAAGCATCTGCTAAATGCATAAATGTAAATAAAACTAACAGGCATGCACACTTTGATTGGCATCAGCTATATAATTAGTGATGCTTGTTTAGTTTCTTGCAATACGTTAGGTTTGTTTCATGTTTTCATCATTTATGTTGTTCTACAAAGAAGAATGATAACTCAGTTGAGTGGCTTAAGAAGTTGTGCTTTTACTTTTCTAAGCAAGCACGCTTTTGCGCAAACAGACTTGAGGGGCCAGTATGCAACTACCTGGCAACCTGCAGAACACCTAACATGACTAACAATGACTCAGAACACTCTAGTACCTGCTTAGAAACATCCTACTAACTAGAAAACTTTAACAACATCATAGCAATGCACTATAAAAACTTGGGTCAGATGCAAGTGACTGTATAACACAAACACAAAGTCTATAACTTCTATAGGAAATCAATGAAAATGGTCCAGAATGATCCATCACATATTTAGCTAAAGCATTCTTTTTCTTCTGAAATGATATCACTATATATTGCAAATCCTTGTCTGCATGGTTGGCTATAGTCGCACCACAGAAAGCTCCACTACAGGAAAGGTTGTCAGGTTTTCAGTCACATTATGATCCAATTACCATTTCAGATACTTATTAATCGGTTCATCAATGGTCCGGGCAAGCAGAGACATCTGAACCTCATTGCTCTTACGTCCCGTATCTACGAAAGTGAGGCATGTAAACATTCTCTTTGCACTTTACAACCAGTCCTGACTGTGCTGTTGGTTGTGCTGAGTAATTCCACTTTATTGGGACACATTTTTTTTTTCAGTTTATTAGCCCAGCTATGGGGGCTGAAAGTCAGTAAATAGAAATTTACATGCTGTCACTCTCCCTCTCAGTTCTCAGCGCTGAACTCTGCTCTCTCTCCCTAACACATCTCAGCCTCAAATAAATGAGAAATCAGAAAAATACTTGCCCATGTGACGCCAAGACTAACCAGGCTTTAAATCATTAATAAGCAGAAAATGACTGCACATATCTGCCGGCCAAGATATGTGCCTTTTCATTTTTGTTCTGTGAATTTAACAGCGCCCTAAATGCTGAACGAAGTCAAACCATGAAAAAAAGAGTCTCCTGCCCACACAGTGACAAGTGTGATAGAACTTATCATTCCTCCAGCCCAAAAGCTAAGGGCATTGAATTCTGCTGCAAAGTCCTGTTCTTATCGGCAGGATTTAGATGGCCAAATAGATAGGTTGATTTGATCCACATTGGCGTGACTTAAATTTTTATAAAGTAAGATAAAAATGTACTTAAAATGTTCTAGCATAGACTAGCATTTTAAGGGAAAAGGGTGGCAATACCTGCATCCAGACCTACAAGGTGGTCTTGGGGGGTCAGATTCCTTCCAAGTATTCCTGGATTTGGTGATTGGTGGGAGTTTGGGGACGGTTTTGCATCCATTGCCTCTCACAATCAAACTGCACCTGTTGATCTTGTGTTTATTCCAGCACTGAACATATTATGCCATTGAGTATTGACATTGGTAATCAATTAGTGGTGTCTGTATTAGAGGAATACTTCAGATTTAAAACTTGAGGGTGATTAAATGAGAATTTATTGGGTGAATGGTTTTGTTAAAACGTTGCTTACAAAAGGAAACAGTTATATATGTGGAATGAACTGTATTTAGTACCTGGCGCTTATGAGATGGGGTAAACTGGATGTGATGTGATTCTTAGAATGTTTGTATGACCTGTTGTCTCTGGGTTGGAGGGATAATTCAGTCAAAAACTTAATGATTCTGCAGTTTTACCCTGTGTTGCAGGCAAGAGGATGGTTCTGAGAAATGCGATGGTACAGGTGAAACATCACGAAAAGGGGACTGACTTATGTGTTTCCTGATTTTTTTGGAGGGCCTGTTGGCATAGCAAGTGATATAAATAAGATTTGATACATTTACATTGAAAGTAACCTTAACTGCGATGTTAGCTATAAATGGTCATTTTAATGTTTCTTCTTCTGTCTGTTTGTAACATACTGCATGTATCTATAACCATACACGGAATTTATTCCAACATAAATATTAATTGCATATTAACAGCACAGAAAATATTACCAGTCTCCATTCCCATCCGTGGAAAGCCTTTGCCAGAAAAGCCCACCCTGGTTCTTATTTACCTTTAAAGAGAACAAGTTGTTAGAACCCCAAACACAAAGACAAAAATCCAAGATTCATAATTACCAAATAAACTTTAATCAATATTACAAAACCTCTCCCTCCCATAAATAATTGTTAAATTAAAGATATTCTTGAGCATTAATTATGCTCTTATCTTTACCAACATGATTTCAAGAATTCCATTAGTCTTCAAAAAGTACATTAACATATAAATAGGTGATTCATGGCATAAATTCAATGCATGTGCACTGAAAATATATTTTCAGCAACAGTGGAGATAATTCATCTACTGATACATCAGGATTGTTTAAAATCAATCTCATGCTTTCATATATTAATCAAACATGCAATCCACCATGAAATATAAAGCGTGTTGCCTGCCCATTTCCCTCCACATAAACCTCAAATTTTCTTTTTCTCCATTTGATATTTGTCAGTGACAGATTAATGACGATTTAGCATGGAAACTATAGAAATAAGTGTATTCTAGCTCTGAAGCCAACAACAGAAAACACAATATAATACTGTAATAAAATACGCACCATTTAGCACAGATTTGTAACACCGCCATGTGCACCTCACAGTTCTGATAAAAACACTTATTTGAACATAAGTTCCTGAAAGTGCAACAAAAGTACTTTAGAGTAAGCCAAATATCCTGTTTTGGTTTCAGGGTGATTTCGAAAAACATCTGATAGAGATAAATCTAGTAAAACTTACCAAAGACATTCAGAATATCAAGACCGCTCAGTGGAAAGGCTGGCTGCCGCCTCATACTAAGGACAGACGAAACGACTGAAACCAGGACATTTCCATGACCACTCTAACAGACCAGTCAAAATCAAAGACAAATGGCTGATGAATGGCCGGTTCTGTCCTGGAACCCAACACAGAGTTGAGAACATCCCCTTTTTGTTAAATGATTTGCAAAGGGTCATTAATATCAGAGCAAACAAAACAAACAGTGACTCAGAATAATACAGATTATTGTACAACACAGTAAAAGACCAGGACTCACTTAACTTTTGACGGTGGTTTCCTGGCCACAGAATCACCCTAAAAAAGCAACTATTCAATAATCATGCTCCAATTCTGAGAAACTGCCTCAAAATACAGACATTTGTCATGAGCCTTTACTCTGCATGTAGCTAGTGTAAGCGTCATTAGTGAGATGATATGAGTTCTATTCCTCTTTAGGGAGTGAGTTTAAATCTGATTGTTTAAATCTGACTTAGAGGTGAAACATTAAGCTTCAGGCTTTAAAGCAGCTACAAGCAGCTGCTCAGCAGGCCATGGAGGATCTGTCAGCAGTAGGGGAGCATTAATCTGCAGTGTGCTTTTTACGGCCTCCTGCTGCGATCTCCCATAGGGCAGTGCAAAAAAACACTTTTTCATCATTATGAAAGACATTTCATCTATAATGAAGATTAGCCTTTGTTGGCTTGCTCAAAATGATATGATCACATATACAGTATACAGTTTGGAAGAGGGAGGCTGTGTGCCATAGGCTTCTTATTGTATATATATATACATATATATATATACAACCCGAATTCCGGAAAAGTTGGGACGTTTTTAAAATTTTAATAAAATGAAAACTAAAGGAATTTCAAATCACATGAGCCAATATTTTATTCACAATAGAACATAGATAACATAGCAAATGTTTAAACTGAGAAATTTTACACTTTTATCCACTTAATTAGCTCATTTAAAATTTAATGCCTGCTACAGGTCTCAAAAAAGTTGGCACGGGGGCAACAAATGACTAAAAAAGCAAGCAGTTTTTAAAAGATTCAGCTGGGAGAACATCTAGTGATTAATTAAGTTAATTGATATCAGGTCTGTAACATGATTAGCTATAAAAGCTTTGTCTTAGAGAAGCAGAGTCTCTCAGAAGTAAAGATGGGCAGAGGCTCTCCAATCTGTGAAAGACTGCGTAAAAAAATTGTGGAAAACTTTAAAAACAATGTTCCTCAACGTCAAATTGCAAAGGCTTTGCAAATCTCATCATCTACAGTGCATAACATCATCAAAAGATTCAGAGAAACTGGAGAAATCTCTGTGCGTAAGGGACAAGGCCGGAGACCTTTATTGGATGCCCGTGGTCTTCGGGCTCTCAGACGACACTGCATCACTCATCGGCATGATTGTGTCAATGACATTACTAAATGGGCCCAGGAATACTTTCAGAAACCACTGTCGGTAAACACAATCCACCGTGCCATCAGCAGATGCCAACTAAAGCTCTATCATGCAAAAAGGAAGCCATATGTGAACATGGTCCAGAAGCGCCGTCGTGTCCTGTGGGCCAAGGCTCATTTAAAATGGACTATTTCAAAGTGGAATAGTGTTTTATGGTCAGACGAGTCCAAATTTGACATTCTTGTTGGAAATCACGGACGCCGTGTCCTCCGGGCTAAAGAGGAGGAAGACCTTCCAGCATGTTATCAGCGTTCAGTTCAAAAGCCAGCATCTCTGATGGTATGGGGGTGCATAAGTGCATACGGTATGGGCAGCTTGCATGTTTCGGAAGGCTCTGTGAATGCTGAAAGGTATATAAAGGTTTTAGAGCAACATATGCTTCCCTCCAAACAACGTCTATTTCAGGGAAGGCCTTGTTTATTTCAGCAGGACAATGCAAAACCACATACTGCAGCTATAACAACAGCATGGCTTCGTCGTAGAAGAGTCCGGGTGCTAACCTGGCCTGCCTGCAGTCCAGATCTTTCACCTATAGAGAACATTTGGCGCATCATTAAACGAAAAATACGTCAAAGACGACCACGAACTCTTCAGCAGCTGGAAATCTATATAAGGCAAGAATGGGACCAAATTCCAACAGCAAAACTCCAGCAACTCATAGCCTCAATGCCCAGACGTCTTCAAACTGTTTTGAAAAGAAAAGGAGATGCTACACCATGGTAAACATGCCCCGTCCCAACTATTTTGAGACCTGTAGCAGAAATCAAAATTGAAATGAGCTCATTTTGTGCATAAAATTGTAAACTTTCTCAGTTTAAACATTTGCTATGTTATCTATGTTCTATTGTGAATAAAATATTGGCTCATGTGATTTGAAAGTCTTTTAGTTTTAATTTTATTAAAATTTAAAAAACGTCCCAACTTTTCCGGAATTCGGGTTGTATATATATACACACAGTACAGACCAAAAGTTTGGACACACCTTCTCATTCAAAGAGTTTTCTTTATTTTCATGACTATGAAAATTGTAGTCACACTGAAGGCATCAAGGGCTATTTGACCAAGAAGGAGAGTGATGGGGTGCTGCGCCAGATGACCTGGCCTCCACAGTCACCGGACCTGAACCCAATCGAGATGGTTTAGGGGTGAGCTGGACCGCAGACAGAAGGCAAAAGGCCCAACAAGTGCTAAGCATCTCTCGGGGAACTCCTTCAAGACTGTTGGAAGACCATTTCAGGTGACTACCTCTTGAAGCTCATCAAGAGAATGCCAAGAGTGTGCAAAGCAGTAATCAAAGCAAAAGGTGGCTACTTTGAAGAACCTAGAATATGATATATTTTCAGTTGTTTCACACTTTTTTGTTATGTATATAATTCCATATATAATTCCACGTGTTAATTCATAGTTTTGATGCCTTCAGTGTGAATCTACAATTTCCATAGTCATGAAAATAAAGAAAACTCTTTGAATGAGGTGTGTCCAAACTTTTGGTCTGTACTGTATATATATATATATATATATATATATATATATATATATATAGAAAGCAAGCTTTTTAAACGTAGAATTGGTTGAAATGTCGACAGCTCTCTGTGATGTAAAATTTCATGGAATACTCATGGAAATATCTAAAATCAGCATTAATATGGAGGACACCTTGGCCTACATCTGTCCTGATGAGTGAATGATCACGGCTCTGCATTAGCCCTCACACCTCTGATGCAAATTAGGCCACTGTAAATTGGCCTTTAATAGCATTTGCGTGACTCATTACCGTGCAAATTGGAAGTGGGTTAATTTAAGCGATGACAAACTGCTAATGTACTTTCATGCTTCCAGCTGCCTGGTAGAAGCGGTTCAAAACCCTGTTTTTGACTCTTCTGCTCTCAGATTAGATTGTCTGTCCACCATGGCATGTTGAAATGCTGATATTTTTTAGTTTTTGTGAGCTTATAAAAAAGAATTGCCAGGAATTCACCATGCATGGGTAGAGTCAATGATCCTTGCAGCGTTGCTTTGTTTTTCTAATGATGTTTTCTAATGACGGAATGAGTGAGGACAGACGTCACAGCTGACCAGGTCCTGCATTAGAACATTTTGTGTTGTTTTGTTATTGAAAATGTGACCTGCAGAAAATGCCCTCCAAAGCAACTGTATGTGGCAACAAAGCATACTGGGTGTGTCATAACTTAATCGTTTTATTGAGAACTTTAAAAAATAATGTAGAGGGCATATATACTGGACCTATCTTGCCACATACATGCTATTTTTGAGAACTTGTAAATTTATAAAGTAATAAAACAGTATGCTTTTTTGGCTCATCAAATTGCTCGGGAGGTCATATTTCCATAATAAAACATTAGATAATGTTGTAATACAAAATTTCATTAAATAACGATTTTATCTTGTCATCTATGTGCTCTTGTTTTCAGAACTTATGATTTCAGTGAAATTATGATTTTATGATATGGCCAGTATGCTTTTTCATTGCAGCAGGGCATGTTCTAGGGATCATTTCACCAGTAACACATCAGAAAATGCTGTTATACAAGTTTTCTCAAAACAATGAATTAATGTATAGATCTCTTTGATTTTTTTACTCTGGAGTAATGGATAACTTATAATAAAGATAATTTACATCTCAGTTGCAAACAGAATTTTATATTTCTCCATGCATATAGGCTACCTTTAAAAAAAAAACCATTAAGATACCTGCTCCTTCAGTCATTGAGGAAATGCTGGATTTAAAACTAGAGGGCAAAGGACACATTTCTCGTATTTATTTTCTTGCAAGCGCCATAGATCCACAAAGCTTAGACCATGTTAAAAACTCATGGCAACTTGACCTGGGAAGAGATTTTACTGATATGGGTAGGTGTTTTGGACAAAGTACATTAATCATCACCCTGTGCCAGACATTCCCTCATTCAATTTAAAATACTTCATAGACTACATTACCAATTCAAAATTGGCTGTGTCTATCCCACTTTTAGTCCTGTATGCATCAGATACCTACATTCACCAGCCATAACAGCCCGTATGTTCTTATCACTACTTTTTGAAAAATTCAAGATAAGTTTTGCATATATATATATATATTTGTGTGTGTTCAATGAAAGCTGCTGTCCACATGTAATTTTTGGTTCAATAGTTCCATAAAAAATAAATTTTTAAGGTGGAACGGATAGTTTGGCGAATAAAGAGCTGGAGTCAGCCTCGTCTCCAAGAGCAGCTGTATATAAAACACTGAGAGATAATGTAAAAACGTGTATGGCCTTGTGATCAGAATTTATCTGCAACCAAATGTATTATTTCAGATACAACTTCGATGACATATAGACATATACAGAGCCTCAAACAAAACAGTGATGCTACTATCCCTTGTCAAATCCTGAGGAGTTCCTCTGCAAAAGTGCTCAATGTAACCACCCACTACTTTGTTTCCAGGTGTACTGACAGAAGAACCTGTACTCACTCGCAGAACACAGTGAGTAAAGCATATTGGAACTGGCAATTTCAGCCAGCTTGTAATTTGTGTGCGTCAGTAATTACAAAGGTTCTTAAATGAATTTGAAGGACCATATAATGCCATTTGGATGCAGGCAGCAATGGACCTTTTATTGATTTCTTACGGAGGAACATTGCCATACGGTCATACTTCAATGGATGTAGAACGCAGTGCATTCATGACTACACAAATGAACCTAGACAGTGTATTCTACACACTGCTTTCCAGGGCATCACATAATCCATCTTCAGTTATTCATTGGTCAGCTATATTGTGAGATCTATGATGTTGTTTGTTTCCTCAACATACATATATCCTTAAAAAGAGACCTGCACACCAAACACAGTATTATGTTAAATTAAACTAGCTCTATAAAAATCATATTCCAAACCAATTTTACAGGTGAGCAGTTCAAACAAGGCAGCATAATAATGGATCTAAACGGTGAGAACAAAACCCTTATGCTTTCAGAATACAGTCGAGCATCTGAGAGAATATTCTCCACTCATTTTATTCACATATGTGCGTTCCATACAGGGCAATATTTTCTCATAACAATGTCTGATGTCATATTTCACCTCTATATCCTGGAGCTAAACAAAACGGTCATCAAATAGAAAAAGAAAAATATTATGCAGAACGGGTGCAGCTGAATGCTCATTTCTCTGGATGTGTGACACATGCTGATGACTGGCAATTCTGCGGACAGTGGGAATGTAATGAAATGCAGTGAAGGAAAAATAAGCTGCCACTCATCCAAAGAAATACCCTAACTATGCCACACCTCTTCAGGTCAAGACTTATCTCGCTTTGTACTTAAGTTGTCAACAGTAAAAAGAGATGATGACAAATCATACAAAAACCTAATAAAACTTGTCTGATAAGAAACAAGACAGAAAAAAAAACCAACAACAACATGGTCCTGAAATGATTTAAACTCAGTGAGTGCTATTGTTTACCCCTGTAGATTCTGATTTAAGTCGTCAGCAGCCTAGAATGTAAAGAACAAATCTCCCATTGTAACACAAATACTGTGGTCAATTCATTTTCAGGTAATCTAGTAAGTCCCTCTGCACCTCTGTGAGTGGAGGTACCTACAGAAGCTCAGGAATTATGAAAATGAACAAGAAAAAATCTTTAAAAATGGAAAACAATGAACAACTGAAGCCATTTCCTGATGTTTATAGAAAAACAAAGAATGTGGTAATAAGCTTTGAAGCTTAGGAGAATGAATGTCTGTCTTTTCATTAGCTTTTTCTTTTCTTAATTTTAGATTTTGTTTTTCTCCTATTTTTGATTCAGTGCAATGCATGGAACAATACAAGGTCCCACAGGGTTGGTTTTCTTTGTGGATTTTCTCGGGAGCGATGGTAATGGGTACGTTGTCTTAGTCGTTTAAGTGGTGTCCATGGATTCCATGTTGGTGCTGGAGGAGTCCCTCTGGATGCTGTCAAAGATGGCAGCCAGCTCTGGGTTGGAGCTGATCTGAGACTGGAACTCACTCATTAGGGGGCTCTTCTCGGCCTCTGGGATGGTTAGCAAGGCCACTACTGCCCGCATGGCAGATCGTTTGAGCTCGTCCTGCTTTTCAAACTCTTGCTTCACAGAGTTAGCTTTTACCTGAGAAAGAACATCATTAGAAATCAAAGGACTCTCACTTTTTGAACTATGTACTAGCATCACTATTTGATGACCTTTCCAGTAGCCTGTGATTACTGAGAAAAAGAGGAACTGGTGAGAAAAAGGGGGAACAGGATTGGCGGAATTCAAACTTTCACCCACTATGGAAACCACAGATTTCTGAGCTTATGTGCTAACTGCCGCTCAATTCAGGTTTTCTCTAATGTCATACAAAGAAACTGCACGGTGTCTGAATTTGGTGTTTGTTGCATATCATGCTCACCTTTGTGGTGCACGTTGCCCTAAGCGGCTCTACAAGTCTGTCCAACCTCTGTAACACTGCACTTGGACACAGACTAGATAATCTGGCCAGCATGAGGAATGTCAGCATCTGTAAACACATTAATAGAGCAAAAAGAGCTATAAAGAGCATATCTGTTGCATTATGCATTTATGCCTTTGATGACCGCACACTGAATCTGTGTTAATCAATTCACCGTTTCATCTTCTGTGGTCGCTAAATGATCTGCATGGCAAAAAGCCTGTCTCATGAAAGATTTATGGGTTGAGTTTGATGGCTTACCTTGATATCGTAATGGTCCTTAAGTCCGTCTTCAACATGGTTTAAGAATTCAAAGATGTCAAGTCTATCAAGGCAACTGTCTAA